>NC_090387.1:79935043-79985043 GCF_036365525.1 Heterodontus francisci
TACACTGTCCCCATATTCTTTTGTCATTGGTATTTAGAAATCTGTCAATATCTACTTTAAACATTTTCAATGACTGAGCTTCCATAGACCTCTGGGGTATAGAAATTGGAAATTTCTCCCCATCTCTGTCCTAAGTGCCTTTGCCCTACTTTGAAATTGTGTCCCCTGGTTCTAGACTCTCCAACCATGGGAAACATCTTAGCTGCATCTACCCTGTCTATCCCTTTAAGTATTTTGTAGGTTTCAGTGAGATCACCCCTCATTCTTCGAAACTCTAGAGAATACAGGACCAGTTTCCCAATCTCTCTTCATAGGACAGTCCTGGAATCCCAGGAACAAGTCTGGTGAACCTTCTTTGCACTTCTTCCAAGGCAATAATATCCTTCCTAAGGTAAGGGGACCAAAACTGCACACAGTACTCTACTCTAGGTGCAGTCTAACCAAGGTTCTATACAATTGAAGCAAGACTTCACTACTCTGTACTCTTGCAATTATCGGCTAATTATTATTAGCCTTCTTAATTGCTTGCTGCACCTGCATTTTGGCTTTCAGACTTATTGCCAAGGACACCCAGGTCCCTTTGTACATCTGCACTTTCTAATCTCTTACCATTTAAGAAATACTCTGCACAACTGTTCCTCCTACCAAAATTGATAACCTCACATTTTTCCATGCTATATTCCATCTACCAAGTTCTTGCCCACTCACGAAGTCTGTCCAAATTGCCTTGAGGCCACTTTACATTTTCCTCACAACACACATTCCCACTAGTTTACAGCCTGCAAACTCGAATGACCCATTTATTTCTACTCTGTACTTGCTGCCTGTTAACCAATCCTTAATCCTTCCATAATATTACCTCCTATCCCATCTGCTTCAATTTTGCTAACCAACTTCCGGCGGGGGACTTTATCAAAAGTCTTCTGAAAATCCATGTCCACAAATTGCCCTCTTCAATTCTGTCAGTTACATTCTCAAAAAACTCTAACAAGTTCATCAAACATGATTTCCCATTCATAAATCCATGTTGACTCTGCCCAATCAGATCATTATTATCCAAAATGTCCATTTATCACATCCTTTAGAATAGATTTTCTCTACAACTGATGTAAGGCTAACAAGTCTATAGTTCCCTGTTTTCTCTCTCCCTCCCTTCTTAAATAGTGAGGTGACATTTGCTACCTTCCAATCTGCAGGAACCGTACTGGAATCTATAGAATTTTGGAAGATGATCACCAATGCATCCATTATATCTCGAGCTACCTCTTTCAACACTGTGGGATGTAGAATATCAGGTCCCAGGGACTTATCAACCTTCAGCCCCATTAATTTCTCCAATGCAACCTTCTTACACATACTTTATTTCTTTCAATTCCTCCTTCTCTCTAGTCCCTTGGATCGCTAATTCTGGGAGATTTCTTGTATCTTTCTCAGTGAAGACAGAAACAAAGTAATCATTTCACTTCTCTGCTGTTTCTCTTCCCCATTATAAATTCTCCTGACTGTGCCTGTAATGGACCCCACATTTGTCTTAGCCAAATGTTTCCTTTTTATGTATCTGTAGAAGTTTTTTCAGTCCGTTTTTATGTTCAAGTTAACACATATTCTATTCTCCCTTTATCCGTTTCTTGGTCCTCCTTTGCTGTATTCTAAAATCTTCCCAATCCTCAGGTTTACTACTATTTCTGGCAACTTTATAGGCCTTTGCTTTTAATCTTATACAATCCTTAACTTCCTTTGTTATCCAAGGTTGACTGCCTTTACTTTTTGTTTTTTGTACCTTGAAGGAATGTATAGATGCCCTAAACTATGTAATAATTCATTAAAGACTATCCATTGTCTATGCACTGTCATACCTTTTTAATGTATTTTCCCAATCCACCTCAACCAATTTGCCCCTCATACTTCATAATTCCTTTGTTCAAATTTAACACCCTGGCTTCAGATAGAACTACCTCACTTTCAAACATAATGTAAAATTCTATCTTATTATGGTCACTCATCCCTAAAGGTTTTGCAACAAAATTATTTATTTGCCCTTTCTCATTACATAATACTAGATCTAAATTGGCCTGTTCTCTAGTCAGTTCCTCAACATACTGCTCTGGAAAAACCATCCTTAACACAGTCCAGAAACTCATCCACCACAGCATTAGTGCTCATTAGTTTTACCCAGTCTATGTGCAGATTGAAATCACCCATAATTACTATATTTCCCATGCTACGTGTTTCTCTAATCTCCTGATTAATACCATGTCCCACACTACCACTACTGTTTGGCCTATAAACAACTCTTACCAATGTTTGCTGCCCCTTGCTGTTTCTTAGCTCCGCCCAAACAGATTCCACATTTTGTTCTTCCGATCTGAGATCCTCCCTTACTAATGTACTGATCCCATCCCTTATTATCAGTGCAACATCACCTTTTCCTTTTTTCCTGTCCCTGCTAAATATCAAATATCCTTGAATATTCAGTTCCCAGTCTTGGTTACCCTGTAGCCATGTTTCTATAATGGCAATTCGATTATACCTATTTACCTCTTTGGGCCTTTAAATCATCTACCTTGTTGCGAATGCTGCATGCTTTCAGCTAGACCGCCCTTAACCTTGTTGTCTTGACATTATTCTGCATCCTAAACCTAGTTGATGCTTGTCTTTGTTTCACCTACCTTTTAATGTTGCTTGCTACTTTTCTTCATCCTGTTATCTGCTTTACTTCCTTCCAATTTGAGCTACCCCTCCAGTTCCCATTCCCCTGACAAGCTAGTTTAAACCCTTACCAACAGCACTAGCAAATCTCCCTGTGAGGATATTCGTTCAGGTCCTGTTGAGGTGTAGCCCGTCCATCTGTACAGGTCCCACCTGTCCCAGAACTGATCCCAATGCCTCAGAAATCTGATGCCCCCCCTCCTACACCAATTCTCCAGCCACGTGTTCATTCGATCACTCTTCCTATTCCTATGCTCACTGGCATGTGGCACAGGGAGTAATTCTGAGATTATTGCTCTTGAGGTCCTACTTTTTAATTTCCTTCCTAACTCCCTAAAATCTGCTATCAGCACCTCTTCCTACTTATGTCGTTGGTACCATATCCCTCACCAGTATCCAAATTTGGACTTTAAATATAAAAATCAGCTGATGCATTATACTAAGAGATTACACAAAGGGCATTGGGCTCCGTGTTTGGGGCAGTTCTCCCAGGGCACATCATGCTAAACTCAGTCTAGCACTAAACTATTCCCTCGGTCCAGAACTGATGTGTTTTCATTGAATTAGGGAAATTACAGCACAGGAGATGGGCATTTAGCCTCGAGTGTTGGCATTCTCTCCTGTAACCCCATTTTCTCCTAGTGTGTAGAATGCAGACTGTTTCTCTGATGCAGATGAGCCCACAGTTGTATAGTATGCTGTAAATTCATGGTTTCTTGTATTTGTGGGTATGAAGGATGAGGTAGAGCTGCTTAGATGATTCATGTCAGATCCATCAACACCAGACCGTTCCCTGCCCCACCCCAGGACAGTGGCCTGCTCCTCAGTGATATCTGGCTACTCAAGAAACACATCACCACCTCATATGCAGGCAACATACCCCGCCGAGAATAATAGCATGCACTGACCCATCACTGAACACAATTTGTTGACCAAGAACACGTGATGGCCTATAAGCAGCGAGATCCCTCCCATTGACCACCACAAATAAACCCACTGCTTCCACTCGTTCCAGTTATTTCTCCAGATGATGGGCAGAGTACACTGCCCAAAACGTCGAGGTCTGCCAGTTCGTTTACTCTTTTTTTTCCCCTAAGGAAACGACTTTTTTTTTTTAGAGCAAATTCAATTCGTATAAAAACTGAAATCGTCTTACTCGACGGTTAGTCACTGTTGTAATGTAGGAAAAGATGGGCATGGATTTGGGAGGTGCCAATATGTTCAAGGACTTTGGAGAGAAATAAGTTTGGGGATGGGGTGCTCATTTGCAAGGACAGCAGTCAAGGTGCTATTTTCAAGCAGGACTGTCATTGTGGCAGATTTGAAAGGGAGAGGGACAGTGCTTGAGGAGAGGGAGCTATTTACAATATCTGCCAATATGGGAGCCACAGTTGAAGGAAGGTATCACTGAGGTGTTCGGGGTGATAGAGGAATGGACCAGGGTGTCACAGACCCAGTAGTCCCTTTGGAATGCTGAAAGGGGAGGGGAGGGGAAGATGTGTTCAGTAGCTTCACGCTTTAGGTGGTGGAAATGGCGGAAGATGATGCATTTGAATGTGGAGGCTGGTGGGATGGAAGGTGAGGACAAAGGAAACCCTATTGTAGTTCTGAGAGGGAGGGGAAGGGGTGAGCATAAGTGTGGGAAATGGAACGGACACAGTCAAGGGCCCTGTCAACCATGGTGTGGGGAGTGGAGGAATCCTTGGTTGAGGAAAAAGGAAGACATATCGTAAATGCTGTAATGGAAGGTTTCATTGTCAGAACAGATGCAACAGAGGCACAGAAACAGGGAATTGAATAGATCCTTATCGGAAGCTGGGTATGAGGAAGTGTAGTCGAGGTAGCTGTGGGAGTTGGTGGGTTTGTAGTGGATAGTGGACTGTCTGAACAACTCTCTGAAAGATAGCTAGAGTGTTTTTTTTTTCAAAAATGGCATGCTGGCATGTAATGCTCTATGATCACAATTGTTTTGATTGGTTCAAATTCATGTTCCTAAAACGATAAATTACAAACTTTGTGATGAAAATCTGCCAAATTCTGTGCAATATATTACAATGCTCTTTCCAGCTGCCATTTTGCTGAAATGAACGCTCTGTGCAATTGTTTTGTTTTTTAAAAACAGCCAATGAGATTTTGTGCCACAATAAAATTAATTATTACGTATTGAAATTATTTAAGTTATCTTTACATTATTGCTTTTGCTCAAAAGAAAAGATGGTGAAGGCACTTTGAAGCTTCAGCAATTGTGAGATGTATATAAACTCAAACTCTCGGCTTTTCAGTAAGTTGGCTGAAGAAGGATCTGTGTGCAATTCTCCGACATCCACTGTCCAAGTACCTGCAGAATATCCCAGCACAAATCAGAAAGATTCTCCTGGGTAACCTGTGTATCAGTTGAAAGCTGGGCTTGTCTAAGGTTACAGCTAATTATGGAATTGTTTTTCCAAATGATGTCAAAACCAACTGGAGAATAAAGCTGAATTTTTGAGGTAGAGTTTGAGATTGAATGTACTGTCAAATGCTTGTTTTGACTTCAGTGGGAGACACTAGTTGAACAAGAACTTGCATTCATATAGTACCTTAAAGAATAGTTCATAACCATTGAATTACTTTTGAAATGCAATTGCTGTTACATAGGCAAGCGCAGCAGCTAATCTCATAACCGAACCCTGAATGCAGCAAGATCCAATAAATATCAATGAGATGAATATTGCAGAAAATAGACATGTTGTTGAAGCTTTTCCTCTTGCACTCGTCAGGACAATCCGCAAGAACAACCAATACAAGGGAAAACAACTTGTACTGCATGAGAAGAGTGCCGATTGGTTGGCAAGTGAACACTGGTAGAGGCCTTGCCATGGAGAAGGCACCAGTTTATGGTGACTAACAATGAACTGACCGACTTTGTTTGAAATTTAAATGAGGAAGCTTGACTCTGATCAAGGCATTACCCTGAGGAATGAACCAGCGAATGGCTATCACTGTTTGTACATGTGCTTTCTGTCTGCAAAGAACAGGGCCCTGTGTATTAATATATGTAGCTTCCAGTAAGCACAAATGCACCACACTGTGAGCCCCACTGACGATCTTAAATTGATTGTCAGTGTAATTCTTAGCACAGTGAGGATTATTTAGCAAATGTTGTCCAATCACGGAATCACATCTAATGTTGGACACTGTTTTGAGTTTTGGAAGCATGGGCTGGTTGGGTACGGCCTGTACCTTGCCTGTTGCGAACAGTGGAAGGGGTGTGTTTGATATGATCTGCCAGACTTTGGGACGTACGGCCTATACATCTAGCAAAACACTGGCATTGAAATTCATGGATCACATTACTCATTTGTGTGATAGGCAGGACGTATTTTTGGCTTGATGACAGCATCCTGTTAGTGGCGAACACCACATGTGTAGTAGCAGCGTGAAACAGCTAGCTTTACCTGTTGCTCAAATTTTTGGGATACAACACCCTTGCAGGGTAATTTGAGGTAGACTGGGCACTTTTCAGGGTCGAGAAAGACAGCCTTAGGCCCATTCATAAGTTTACGTGCTATACAGTGAGAAATGATCTGATCAGGGTAGCCATTGTCACGCAGGATGTCTGATTCGCCCTATTTCAGCATCAAGCTTGCATGGTGAGAAATCTGTTAAGGGGTTCTCTACCACGGTCTACCACACACCTATGTTCACTGGTTAATACACGCATTGGGATTCTTACAGTTCCACACGCTGTAAGATCGGCCTTATCGGCAACCTCGTAAATAGGGGCCGAGCCATTTGCTCGCCATGCAAGCTTGATGCTGAAATAGTGCGGATCAAAGACATCCTGTGTAACAATGGCTACCCTGATCAGAACATTTCTCGCTGACTATCACGCAAACTTATGAACGGGCCTAAGGCTGTCATTTTTGGCCTTGAAAAGTGCCCAGTCTACCTCAGATTACACTGCAAGGGCAATGTATCTCAAAACTTTGAGCAACAGGTAAAGCTAACGCTGCTACTATGCAGTAGCATAGTGTGGTGTTCGCCACGAATAGGTGCTGCTATCCAGCCCAAAAGACGTCCTGCCTATCTCTCAAATGAGTAACGTGATATATGAATTTCAATACCAGTGCGTTGCTAAGTATATAGGGAGTACATCCCAAAGACTGGCGGATCGTATCAAACAACACGTCCCTTCCGATGTTCACAAAGGGCAAGGTACAGGCCGTACCCAAGCAGCCATGTTTGTGAAACTTAAAACACAGTGTCCAACATTAGATGTGATTCCATGATTGGACAACATTTGCTAAATAATCCTCAGTGAGCTAAGAATTACACTAACAACCAATTTAAGATTGTCAGTCAGGCTCGCAGTGTGGCACATTTGCACGTCCTGGAAGATACAAATATTAATACACAGGGCCCTGTTCTTTGCAGACAGAATATGTACAAACATTTAGCTTTCTACAGCTAAACCAAATAAGTGACAGCCATTCACCGGTTCATTCCTCAGGGCAATGCCTTGGCCAATCAGAGTCAAGCTGCCTGGTTTAAATTTCAAACAAAGCCTGTCAGTTTCACCGTAAACTGGTGCATTCTCCATGGCAACACCTCTATCAATCAGAGTTCTCTTGCCAACCAATCAGCACTCTCTTATGCAGCATAAATTGTTGTTTTCCCTTATGTTGGTTATTCTTGCGGATTGTCCTGATAAGTGCAAGACAAAAAGCTTCAACAACATGTCTCCATTTTCAGCAATACTCAAGCTCTGTACTACGAAATGAGATGAATCATCAGTTGAACTTGGTGGTGATTGGAGAGAGAATTTTGGCTAGGCTATGGGGCGAACTTGTCAGTCAAACAGTGTCTGGAATCTTTTACTTCCAGGCACTGCAACATAAAGACAGCACCTTTGATGTGGTGCACTCAGTATTGAGAATGTCAGCTCAGATTTACATGCAGCAGCCCTGAAGTGGACTTGAACCCACAAGCTTTTGACTGACATGAGGGTGCTACCAACTAGGAGACAAATTGCTTACTGTAGCATTTTTTTCTACTGGAACTTCAGAAATAACCATTGCTCACCAAGGTTTATTCAACCAGTAGTATTTATTTATTTGTGGCGTTAACTGTCATAATGATGGCCAAGTGGTATGTTGCACTGATTTAGAACAATGGGGCTGCTATGCATTGCGCATCAAGTGCATTATCGGCACTGCTGATTTGTGATTGTGATTGTCGGCATGGTTGGCTGGTGGTGGGTGTTGTCCTTTTGTCTAGATGGACAGGTTTGCACAAGATATGTGCAGACATTGAATTAAATGTTTTTGTAATAGATTTCTGGAAAATATGTAACATTTAATATTTTCTTTGGAAATTACAATAACTGTAAAGAAATATGAGAGCCCCATTCACTTTGTCTCTGTCCTATTAAAAGAATAAATAAGCACACGGCTGTGTTAATATAGCTATTTCTGATCTAAATATTGCTAATTGAATCAGCACTTTTTGGGGGGCCAATTCTTGGCAAGTGGCTTGGAGGAGGCAGGGTTTGTATCTTAGAGTGCACAATTTTCTTCCTTTCCTTTCTGGTAGAAAAGGATGGAATAGCTTTTTTGTAAATTTAATTGAAACCCTATTTAAGTTGATCCAGTTTAAATTGAAATAATTAAAAAAAAAAGTTGAACACAATTTGACACTCCTACTGATAATTGTTTTGAATTTGAAAATAAAAGCTGCCACAGATTAGTACAGCACTGCCTAACCTCCCACTCCTGTTTCACAGTACCACAGCAAATCTTGGTGTGTTTGAAGGAAAAACACCCTTGATATCTAAATTAACCTTGTAAAATTCACCCTACAGCAAAAATAATTTTGTAAAACAGCCAGAGGCTGAAGGGAAACAGTTTGTTTTTTTGAAGTTGGCTTCAAAACTGAGTTCAACATCCTGAAAATGTGCATGTCACATTGTGCTCGTGCTGCAGGCCCTGCCTTCAGCAAGAGTCATAGTTCTGCTAAAAATAAGTCCCAAGGCCAAGCTTTTGGGAAAGATTAAGGCTTTAAAGAAATATTTGTGGCCTTCAAATAAAATCATGACTGTGCACCTAACCACAAAACTTAACTATAGTTCAGTTTACTACTTTTGTGCATTAATCATACTTTAGGACATCAGAAATTTTGGTTAGAGGACTATGCCAAGTATTTTGAGTAATTCAGTTGATCTTTTATTGGTTGTTCTTACAGGTCCTTTAGAGTCTCATTTGGAAATTTTCTATTCCCTCTACACTTTTTTAATTTAGACCTTTTCTGGCCTCTTCAGTTCTGATTTGCTGCTGTTCTGACTTGATCTGGACGGAGTAGATAGAGAGAAACTGTTCCCACTCGTGAAAGGATCACGAACGAGAGAGCACAGATTTTAAAGTATTCGGTAAGAAAAGGAAAAGTGACATGAACTTTTTCACTCAGTGAGTGGTTAAGGTCTGGAATGCGCTGCCTGAGAGTGTGGTGGAGGCAGGTTCAATTGAAGCATTCAAATGGGAATTAGACAATTATCTGAAAAGGAAGAATGTGCAGGATTATGGGGAGAAGACAGGGGATGGAACTGATGGAATTGCTCTTTGAGAGCCAGTGTGGACGCGATGGGCCGAATGGCAGCCTCCTGCACAGTAACGCTTCTGTGAAGTTGGTCAGGAATGAAGAGTGGTGGAGAGGAAGTGCATGCTGTAAGGAAGATTTTTGATATGTTGTACATTCATCTGGATGAAATGAGTAAGAGAAATACTAGTTTTCCAGTAAATTGAAGCTCTCCCTGCATTCTCCGTGAAGCACTTTCTCAAACTGCTTTCCAAATACTCTTCTTTGGAGATGTGTACTATCTGCCTTGAAACCGTATAATTGTGAGTAATACCATGGTGCACTCACTTAGACAATTAGTAAGATAACTGAGAACTGTCTACTCATTTTCTGCTGGGTGTAACTGACCTGGGAGACTGCCATGATTCACTTCACTACCACCTTTCCTGTTGTTTCCACCTCAACAACAACTAGTATAGCTCCTTTAATGTAATTAAACATCCCAAGGCACTTCACAGGCAGATTATAAAGCAAAATAACACTGAGCCACAAAAGGCAACATTAGGTCAGATGACCAAAAGCTTGATCAAAGAAGTAGGTTTTAAGGAGTGCCTTAAAGGAGGAAAGCAAGGTGGAGAGGTGTACCAGAAGTTGGGGCCTAGCCAGATGAAGACACAGCCGCTAATGGTGGAGCCATTAAAATCTGGGATGCTTAAGAGGCCAGAAATAGAGTACAGAGGGGAATCTGCCCCAAATGCAGCAATCCTCCCTGCTGGATCTTATGCAGTTTAACCCACATTTCTTTGCAGTAAAAGGTTCCTCGAACTCGCAAACACAAGCCTGTCCTGAGGGCTGCAGGCTGTGCAGATGTTGTAACTCTCAACCAATTGTTTTCCTGGCCAGGGGGTTTGCATGCCATTACCATGCACCAGGGAGGGCCGTGTCTGACAAAATTTGGTCAAGCCAATCCCTGCATTTGGCAGCATAGGTGTGCCTGTTCCACAGGAAAACATGGCCCGATGTTTGTCAGCTTTGCATAATAGGGGCTAAAGGGTAATTGCTTTTAAACAGAAAGTCTCTCTGACCTCCAATTGATAGAATGATCTGCTTAGAGCAATCAACATGAAATCCATAAGAATAAGCATTTACAACTTACTGGTCTTGGAGATACACAAGTCTACGCTCCAGCTCAAATCTAATGCATTGTGCATTATATAGAATAATGCTCTGGCCCTAGCATGGTGCCTTCTACTTAGTGTGAACATCACCACAGGTGATTGGCATACAATTTTTAATTTTCTGAAATTGTTTCTTAAAAACTGAGGATTGTTTCATCTTTATTTTGGCGAGGACGAGAATCACAAAATGGTTTCAATGTGAATGATTCCTGGTGGGCGTCATCCCCGGAACATAGATCATGATTTGGAATTAATTGGCGGTCCATCTTGGGTCACAAGTCCAGCATATGCAGTAAAAGTACAGGTGACTTTCTGAGCCAAGGCTGCCTTTTAGGAAAAGGAATTTGACTTTTGTCTACCATTATTGTAATTGGCCTACAATTGCCTGATGACATTGCTTCATTAACTAAAAGATTGAATATTTTAGTTCTTTTGGTGCCATTACTTTACTGGTATAAATTCAATGATTGGTATACTTAGACTGTTCACTGTTGTAGATCCAAATGATATTCCCCCAACTCTCGCCATTTGATCCATTGTGCACCATCACTGGCTTGCAACAATTACTACTTGTGTGACTCATTCATCCTTCAATGTGGATTTACTCATGCATCAGTGCTATTGAGTGCACTGACTATTAGCAATTTTAAATCCTTATTTTGGCAAATGCTAAGATTCATTTTTCTGTTTTGTAATGTAAAGTGATCTGAGCAGTTTGATTGGATACCAGTCTGTAACTCTCTCCCAAGATGGCCAATGCTTGAAGTAAAAATGCAAAATAACTTGTGTGGGATGAGATTACAACATGTACTATATTTTTCTCTCCGAAAATGCTATTGGTAATGGAGTTAGTACAGGGAATAGCTTTACAACAAAGGGACTTAACATTGGGGGCTGGGACAGCTGGGTGCATGCAGCAACGCCCGGACAATATCCAGACTAGGACTGATAAGTGGCAAGTAACATTCGCACCACACGAGTGCCAGGCAATGACCATCTCCAACAAGAAAGAATCTAACCATCTCCCCTTAATATTCAATGGCATTACGATCGCTGAATCCCCCACTATCAACATCTTAGGGGTTACTATTGACCAGAAACTGAACTGGAGTAGCCCTATAAATACCATGGCTACAACAGCAGGTCAGAGGCTAGGAATCCTGTGGTGAGTAACTCGCCTCCTGACTCCCCAAAGCTTGTCCTCCAACTACAAGGCACAAGTCAGGAGTGTGATGGAATACTCTCCACTTGCCTGGATGGGTGCAGCTCCAACAACACTCAAGAAGCTCGACACCATCCAGGACAAAGCAGCTGCTTGATTGTCACCCCATCCACAAATATTCACTCCCTCCACCAGCGATGCACAGTGGCAGCAGTGTGTACCATCTGCAAGATGCACTACAGAAACACACCAAGGCTCCTTAGACAGCACCTTCCAAACCCGCGACCTCTACCAACTAGAAGGACAAGGGCAGCAGATGCATGGGAACACCACTACCTGAAAATTCCCCTCCAAACTACACACTACTCTGACTTGGAACTATATCACCGTTCCTTCACTGTCGCTGGGTCAAAATCCTGGAATCCCCTTCCTAACAGCACTGTAGGTCGACCTATCCTACATGGACTGCAGTGGTTCAAGAAGGCAGCTCACCACCACCTTCTCAAGGGCAATTAGGGATGGGCAATAAATGCTGGCTTAGTCAGTGATGCCCACATCCCAGGAACAAATAAAAAAAAAAAATTTTGTTCCCCAGTAGTTCTTTGTTGCTAGTATTGAGTTGAAACTGGCTGGCAGCCCTGTGGTACCTGCCTATTCATTCTGTGGCCCTAGACAATGAATATTGACAGGTTGTTTGATCTTAGGAAATGGGTGTATCTTGACTCTTTTTTTAAAAAAAAGCTGTATTCCGTGGGTGAGTTTACCCTTTGTAATTTTCCATTGATGCACAGGAGTAGGGGGGGGGTGGGGTAGGCCTTGTGAATGAGGTGTCTTATTTGTCTGTGAATGGGAAGCAGTTTTTGGGGATTTGCAGGCACAGATGTCTGCTGGTAATTATGGCCTGCCTCCATGTCTCCAGCTGACTGTGATGGCTGTGGGAACTCCCATGAACACCAGCACGAGGCTTCTTGAAGAAAGAAAGCTCAGAGAAAACAATACATGGATGGTAATCCATCGGCAGGCTGAATCAATTTCTTGTAAATTCTATGATTTTTGATGTTTACATTGGCATCACCCATTGGCGGAGAGAAAACAGAGCTTGGCTTGCTTCTATTAATGTTGTCATTGGCTTGGGGATGCCTGAGATTTTTGTCTTGCCTCATGTTTCTCAACTCGTGACTGGTTCATCATCTGGAGTAAGGAATTTCAAAAAAATAATTGGAGCAATCTCATTGGTTCCCTCTTTTTTCGTGGTAATTTTAGCTAATTATTCATGGTTTTCTGGCATCCTTAGTTTGCCATTGAAAGTGTACTTAACCTACTTTTTAAGTTGAAGTGCTATTCTGGCTGCAAATATGAACCTAGGATAAATATCTGACTTTAGATGTTATTGCTTGAATGTATGTTTTAAGTAAGAACTGCAAATATTCTGACTCCTGTGTCTTTTGGCAAGTTTCCCTAGACTTGGCAAATAAAAATTGGCTTTCATTCCTTTTTTTGAATGAAGTTGCATATGGGAACAAAACCTCCCTGCAATTAAGTGTAATGCGGGAAGTGTGATGTACAGAAACTGGGTGATGTATGGTATTTGACCCAGGTGAATAGTCATAACTCAGTCCCTTTTTTAAAGTTGAACATCCTGCACTTATTTTTGTATTTCCATCATAAATACCTGTGCCACATTTATAATTGAACACGTCAATGTAAACGTAGCAAGAGTCCTCCGATTGATGCTGCATGCTATGGATGAAGTTATTTGAATCTAGATTTATTAGTTTAGTTTAGAAGAACATAAAACCCCGAATGAGAAAAGCAGATTCAGTCAAGCCCTTTACTTTCCCACATCATGTACAATCTCCTCTGCCGTGAACTCCATCCAACATTTAATCTTGTAAGGAAAAGTTATATTTAAGGATTCCTTGATATCACAACAGTAACCTTGAGAATATTCCTCCATCCTCTCATTTCCATTATTCAAACCTGGCTTTCTGTTGTTCAGTGCAGTTCTGATGAAGGGTCACTGACCTGAAATGTTAACTCTGTTTTTCTCTCCACAAATGCTGCCTGACCTGCTGAGGATTCCAGCATTTTCTGTCCTTATTTCAGATTTCCAACATCTGCAGTGTTTTTGCTTTTGTGTTGTTTGCAGTTTGTAGGACCTTGCTATAAACTTTTTTTTTTTGGCTGCATTTTTAATTTTCATTTTCTCCAGCGAAGAGCAAGTGCAGATATAATAAAATAAATAGCTGGAGCAGGGCATTCCACCTTTTCAAAGCCTGCCCTGCCGTTCAACAAATCATGGCTGTTGTTCTCCCTTGATGGTTTGTTGTTCTCCACTTCTGTGTCTCTGTCTCTCTCTTTACTCCTCCCCTTCCTTCTATTCCCTCTCCACTCCCCCAATGTACACACAAGGTGCCACAAACAATAATTTATTTTTTTTATTTATATAGCGATACAGCACTGAAATAGGCCCTTCGGCCCACCGAGTCTGTGCTGACCATCAACCACCCATTTATACTAATCCTACACTAATCCCATATTCCTAACACATCTCCCACCTGTCCCTCTATTTTCCTACCACCTACCTATACTAGGGGCAATTTATAATGGCCAATTTACCTATTAACCTGCAAGTCTTTTGGCTGTGGGAGGAAACCGGAGTCCCCGGTGAAAACCCACGCAGACACAGGGAGAACTTGCAAACTCCACACAGGCAGTACCCGGAATCGAACCCGGGTCGCTGGAGCTGTGAGGCTGCAGTGCTAGCCACTGTGCCACCCTAATGAGATAGATGACCAGATATGTCGTTTGAGTGGTGTTGGCTGAGGGATAAAGTTTGGTCAGGCCATCAGGGGAACTCTCCTCTTCAAATAGTGCTGTGGGGTTTTTCGTGGCCATCAGTAAAATGAAACAGGCCTGCACTTTAATGCCATGTTTGAAAGGCAGGACCTTGATCAGTACTGCACTGACATGATTGTTCAACTTTCTATCTGATCCTCAAGGGTTCATGGTATGTACCTATTGACTCCACCAAGACCAAGCTTTCATACTCCTGGACTACCTTAGCTTGCAGCCCTGATGTAGGTGCTTCACTTCAAATGATAACTGTCTTTTTTCTCTCTAGATGCTGTCAGAACTCCCGTGTATTTCCAGAATTTTATGTCGTTTAATTAGGGTTTGAAATTGATTTTCATATAAGTTAAAGAAACATTTTCAGTTCAATTCACAATCTCTTCCCTGCTTCAGTGCTACCATTTACCTGAGTTTGGACGTGGAACAAGCTAGTAAGGTTTGTCTGAACCATACTGGAAACCACTGCAGCAGTACGTGTAGTAGGGCTGATTTATGTTGCACACAAAACAGTACAAGTTACTGCCAGGCATGGTGCTTTGTTACAGAGACGATTCATTACCTACAGATTTAGAAGCAAAGAGGGAAGAAAGAGCAAAGGTCTGTGTCAAACACCCTGGCGCCTGGAGAGAGACAGAGAGGTTTCAAAATACAAAACAAATTCTACCTGTGATCAGCTTTTTCCTTCCCCAGAGAGCTTTTTTTAGAGGTTAACAGTCAAACAGAACAACTTCTCCTCAGAGGTAAGATAACTGCTGTAGCAAATAAAAATAACTGCTGCAAAAGCAGAGTAGGATCTATCAGCACCTGAATGGGGGGGGGCGGGGGGGGAAAAAAGAGAATATTGTGGGCACAGCCAGCTAGGCCTGAAGAAGGGTTACATCTGAAATGTTAAATAAGTGCATAAGAAATAAAAGGAGGTGAGGTCATTTGGCTTTTCAATAAGATCATTGCTGATCTACCTCATGATTAAACTAGGAGCTGAGAAATTAAAAATTTCAGTCAGGGTAAGTAAAACAGTATGTGAGCTAATAAGAGTATTAACACTGAGCAGGTCTAGAGGTACAATTTAAAATTAACACATTTAAACAAGGTACTTACCAGATTCTAAAAGAGGAATACAGATATTTTTTCTTGGATTATGGATGGGCAGCTGAGACTTGTTGCTTGCAATTCCTGCATCATGTGGGAACTTCAGGATACTTCATGTAGGAAGTGTTTCCAGCTGCTTGAGTGGTAGTTGGAGTCACTGCGGAGCACCAGGGAGGCTGAATTTTCTGGATCGGGAGTTGAGGAGTGACCACCCCACAGGCAGAGAGACTTCAAGATAGGTGAATGACCATCTGGAAGAGGAGGAAGAGGTCGGAGGTTTGCATAAAAACGACTGTAGAAGCTGCTATTGATATGTAAAAAGGAGCCATTTGGCTAAGACAAATGTGAGTCCATTACAGGCAGTCAGGAGAATTTATAATCGGGAATAGAGAAGCTAAATAATTACTTGTTTCTGTCTTCACTGAGGAAGACACCAGAAATCTCCCAGAATTAGAGATCCAAGGGACTAGGGAGAATGAGGAATTGAGAAGGAAATTAGTAAGAAGGTTGTATTGGAGAAATTAATGAGGCTGAAGGTTGATAAGTCCCCAGGACCTGATATTCTACATCCCAGAGTGTTGAGAAAGGTAGCTGTAGAGATAGTGGATGCATTGGTGATCATCTTCCAAAATTCCATAAATTCTGGAACAGTTCCTGCAGATTGGAAGGTAGCAAATGTCACCCCACTATTTAAGAAGAGAGGGAGAGAGGAAACTGGGAAGTACAGACCTGTTACCCTTACATCAGTAGTAGGGAAAATGCTAGAATCTATTCTAAAGCATGTGATAAATGGACACTTGGATGATGATGATCTGATTGGGCAGAGTCAACAGTATGGATTTATGAATGGGAAATCATGTTTGACGAGCCTGTTGGAGTTTTTTTGAGGATGTTACAGATTTGATCAAGGGGAATCAGTGGATATAGTATACTTGGATTTTCAGAAGGCTTTTGATAAATTCCCTCACAGGAGGTTGGTTAGCAAAATTAAAGCACATGGGACAGGAGGTAATATACTGGCATGGATTAAGGATTGGTTAACAGGCAGAAAACAGTAGGAATAAACGTGTCATTCCTGTGTTGGCAGACTGTGACTAGTGGGATAACACAAGGATATCAGTACTTGGGCCCCAGCTGTTCACAATATATATCAATGATTTGGATGTTGGGACTAAATGTAATGTTTCCAAGTTTGCGTATGACACAAAACTAGATGAGAATGGGTGTTGTGAGGAAGATGCAAAGTGGCTTCAAGGGGATTTGGACAGGTTAAATGAATGGGCAACAACATGGCAAATGGAATATATTGTGAGGTTACCACTTTGGTAGGAGGAATAGATGTGCAGAGTATTGATGAGTATCTCATTGAAACCTACAAAATACTTGAAGGGATAGACAGGGTAGATGCAGCTAAAATGTTTCCCTTGGTTGGGGAGTCTAGAACCAGGGGACACTAATTCAAAATAAAGGGGAAGCCACTTAAGACCGAGGTAAGGAGTAATTTCTTTACTCAGAGGGTTGTGAATCTTTGGAATTCTGTAGCCCAGAGGGCTGTGGATGCTCAGTCATTGTATGCTTAAAGTAAAGAGCAACAGATTTCCAAAGACCAATGACATAAAGGGATATGGGATAATGTGGGAAAAAGGCATTGAAGTGGATGATTAGCCGTGACTGTATTGAATGGCGTAGCAGGCTCGATTGACTGAATGGCCTACTCTTGCTCCTTTGTGCAGGTCTCTTCGGGGTGTGTACAGCTTTCAAACAAGTACTTCGCATTGACAACTATTAGAAGTGATGACAAGTTGAAGGATTCAGTCCAGACCATGGCACCAATGGGTAAGGGACTGCACAGGAGGGTACAGCAAAGCGTAGAAATGCAATCGTTATCGGAGTTTCCATAGTTAGGGGAACAGATGGGCATTCTTGTAAGTCGTCATGAGTCCAGCATGGTGTGTTCCCTGCCTGGTGCCAGGATAAAGGATATCACAGAGAGGGTACAGAATATTCTGCAGGGGGAAGGGAGTGAGCCAGAAGTTGTGGTACATGTCGGTACCAATGACATAGCAAGGGCAGGTATTAAGGTCCTACAGTCAGATTTTGAGGAGCTAAGAAGGAAGTTTGAAAAGTAGGATCTCAAAGATAGTAATATCTTGATTACTCCTAGTGCCACCTAGTAGTGAATAGAAATAGGAAGATAGGGAGGATCAATGCATGACTTGAGGCATGGTGCAGGAGAGAGGGCTTCAGACTCATGGGGCATTGGGGACCAGTTCCAGGGCAGGGGGCATCAATTCAAAAGGGATGGGTTGCATTTTAACAGGACTGGGACAATGGTCCTCATGGGGAAGTTTCACTAGTGTGGTCGGGAAAGGTTCAAACTAAATTGGCAGAGGGGTGGGTATTAGCAAATAGAAGTAGCAGAGGAATAAGCTGCATAAGGGAGTGAGTGTTTGACAGTACTAGAGAAGTAAGTAGTACCATATTAGGAACAGATTAATAAGGACTACAAGGAATACAAAAACCAGTTTCTAGTGCATGTATGTAAATGCACAAAAGTGTTGTGAATAAGGCTGAGTTACAAGCGCAAATAGCCGTGTGGGAATATGATGTGGCAAAACTGAAACATGGCTTAAAAATGGTGAAGGCTGACTGCTTAATATTCAGGGATACAAAATGTCCAGAAAAGATAGGGAAGGAAAACTGAGGTGGGGTGGCAGCATCGATTTGGGAAGACATTGTAGTGTTGGAAAGAGAGGATGCCCTTGAAGGGGCAAGGACAGTATTCATCTGGTTGGAGTTGAGAAGAAAAAAAGCTATGATCACACTACTGGGGATTTTCAATAGGTCTATACATAGTGAGGGAACGACAGGAGCAAATCTGCAGGGAAATCATTGAGATGTGCAAGAACTATAGAGTGGTGATATTGGGGGACTTTATCCAAATTGATATTTGGGTAATTAATGAGTAAAGAGTAAGGAGGGCGAGGGATTTCTGAAATTTGTTCTCGGTCCAACTCGGAAAGAGGCATTGCTGGTGCTGGGGAATGAGGTGGGCTATGTATCTGGGAGCTTATCATATAAAGTTGGGTTTAGACTAGTCATGCAGAAGATCAAGGAACAATCTGAAGCAGAACTTCTGAATTGGAAGAGGACTAACTTCAATGGGATATGACGGATCTAGCCAGGGCAAAATGACACGAAAGACTGACAGGAAAATCTGTAATGGGACAATGGGTGATCTTTAAGAGATGTTTTGGGTACAGTCCAACATGGGAAAAAGGTAAGGGAACCAAAGCCAGGGCTCCTTGGCTGACTAGGGTGATAGTGAATATGATGAAACAAAAAAAGGGGGAATGTGATGCAAATCAAGTGATTTCCTAAAGAAAGAGCCAGACTAAATACAACAAGTTGAGAGGGGGAGTGAAGAGGAAAATGAGACTGGCAAAGAGAAAACCTGGAACTAGACCAGCACTTGATATAAAGGGGAACCCAAAAATCTTCTACCGGCATGTAAATAGTAAGCGGCTAGTTAGAGGCGGGGTAGGGCCTATTGGGGACAAAGAAGGCGATATGCCTATAGTTGCAGGGCAATGCTAGAATACTTAGGTACTTTATATCGTTTACTAAGGAAGAGGACACTGACAAAATATTGATAGAGGTGGAGATAGTAGGGGTCATGAATGGGGTGAAAAATGATAGGAAGGATGTACTGGAAAGGTTGGCTATGCTTAAAGTGGATAAATCCCCTGGTCCGGATGGCTTGCACCCGAGGTTGCTAAAGGATGTGGGGGTGGAGATAACGGAAGGGCTTGCCATAATCTTCCAATCTCCCTTCGATATGGGGGAGGTGCCAGAGAATTGGAGAACAGCAAATGTGACACCTTTATTGAAGAAAGTGTATAAGGACAGTCCTAGCAACTACAGGCCAGTTAGTTTAATATGAGTGGTGGGTAAGATTTTAGAAACCATAATTGGGGGGAAAAAAATCTGCAAGCATTTGGAGAGGTTTGAATTAAATATGGAGAGCCAGCACAGATTTGTAAAAGGTAGATCATCCTTGACTAATCTAATTGAATTTTTTGATGAAGTAACAGAAGGTTGATGAAGGGAAAGCAATGGATGTGTCTGTATGGATTTTAAGGAAGTGTTTGACAAAGTACCGCATAAAAAGGCTGGTTAACAAAATTGAGGCTCATGGAATAGGAGGGTCAGAGTCCAATCGGATAAATAATTGGCTCAAGGACAGAAAACAGCCAGTCATGCTGAATTGTTTCTCGGAAGAGGAGTGTAGGTTGTGTTCCCCAGTTGTCCGTGCTTGGACCTATATTGCTACGACCAGGTGAGAAAGAGGTCTAGGGTTCTTTTTCAGCCTTCACTTGGTCTTACCGTAACAGGGTTTAAGTTTAAACAGTGTTTTTAGCTCCCCCTTGGTGAATCCTCGTTCACCGCTTTCCAATTATTAGGCAAAGAAACCAGCACAAACAGGCTTTCTTAGGCTTAAAGAAGGCAAGTTTAAATCTATTAAACTTAAACTCTAATTTAGTTAACGCCTATGGATACACACCGCACCCAGGCTAACGTGCATATGCGATACATGTAGATAGAGACAGAAAGCAAACGGAAGAAGTAAAGTGGAAAAGTTTGAGGCAATATCTGAAGCGTTTTTGTTACAGGTCTTCGAGCTCACTGTAGAGTCTTTGATTGTAGATGGATCTTGTTTTTTGTTGGGGTTCAGTATTATTCTTAAACCTTGTTCATTGTCAGAGACTTTTCTCTCTTGGGGTTCATGTGTCTTCAGTGGATTCAGAGGCTTGTAAGAAACAGATGGGAGCAGGCAGACAGGAGAGGTTACAGTGAGCCAGTCAGGAGAGATCTTCTCAGTCCAGGAGCCTTCTGCTTTCTGTCCAAACTGTTTGTACAAATTCAAAAAACTCAGGTTGCCCAGCTGGTTTGACCATGTCCTTTGTGTATTTGGCCATCTTAGCAGTCAACCTGGAATGCGAGCTCCCCTACCTTCATCGTCTGGTGATCAAAAGTCCATTGTGGGTTGAATGTGTCAGGGAATGGCTGCTTTGTCCTTCCAAACACTGTCTGTTAATATGCAAATATCTTTCCAGCCAAGATCTGGCAATTTTTTAAAGCAAGTCCTTTCTTCACTTCAACAACAGTTTGAAATTTAATGTCCATGTGGTGAAATTAATATGCCTCATGCTTGGCAGGTGGGGCCTACATGACTATATATTCATATCTCACATCTATCTTTATATCCCACATCTATCTTTATATTATGACCGAGGTGGGAGGAGTGCACTGTTTATTCTAGTCCCATTTCACAGGTCACAACATATTACATTTTCTCACATCGATACAATCAAATATTCTATTTTTCTCAGAATAGAAAACACGAACCAGGTTTCTTTAATGAGCAACAAAATTATCAGTTTATTATAAAACCAGTCTTAACCAGTAATGATATAAAGCATAAACATACATTTTAAAATGTTTAAAGTCCCTACATTAAATTTTTAAAGGTCTCCTTTTTACCTTAACCAAATTTTAAATTCTCCTTTTACCTTAGTCCCTTCACACTCACACACACACACATATATATATATATATATATACCAGTTAACAGGGGAAAAAAAAGAGATTTTTATAAATTCAGAGCTCTGTTAAAGACAAAAAAGAAACTTGGGGAGATTACTTGCTTGTTTTTGAAGAAAACAGCAAATGAGACATGTTCATCCAAAACTGGCATACAGTCTAACTTCTGAGTACATATAGACAGGTCACTGAGATCTTTTAAAACAGTTCTTTTCAACCAGTGTTGAAAAGTAATTCAGCAGGCTTTCTTCAAAGACAGGAAATAAGATAAATCGACACAGTGGACTTCACAGGGTCCTTCAGAGATTTTATGGAAAGTGAACTGGGTTGTGATCTTCTGTCCTTTTTTACTTTTTCAGCAGACTTAACTTTATCTCACTCCAGAAGGTAAAATCACAAATGGACGAATGGCTGTAATGAAATGAACAGATTAGTCCAATTTGTGATCAGAGATAGTAAAGAATACAACTTTTAGTGGTACTGAGTGATATCTGCTGGCTAATCTGTATTATATTGCAAATTGAGCTCAGTCTAACCTGCAGCTACAACCTGCTTTGAAGAGGATGGACTCTCCTCCGTGTGGTTAATCTTCAAAAACGAGAATGGAAGAAAGCGAAGGGCCATCTATTCATTGTTGTAGATGCTGCGTGAATGGTAGGAAGTTCAGCGGGATACCTGGGCACTATTAAAATGCACCTTCCACCCACAGTCAAGTTATACCTCAGATGGTGTGCTTCAAATTAGGTGGAAACGGTTTTACCAAATGCTGAAAAAGTCTGGAAGTTTAAAACTCCGCCAGCCAAATTTAACACAAAGATTTTATCCCCACTGATAGCCTCTACCTACAGAAGGTGCTTGTTTCACAATGCATATAAATGACAACCATCAGTTTTGGGGAACCAATTAGGGTTTTGCTGGCAAAAAAAAGTCAGGACAGGCAGGACCCCTCTGCCTCCAAGCGCATTCCACCGGACACCGGGACTATCATTTCTGTCCTTAGCTGTTGTGGGGGTTTACAAAGCCAGGTCTACTACACACTTTTTTTTCCTGCCTGATCAACTTGCCCAGTCACCTCCAGCTTGAAAGAGGAATTGGAAGAGTAGTGACATCTTAATTTAATTAGAGGGGGAGACGTCTGCAAGTTGGATTAATCAAAAGAGGAGTGTCATATGAAGTAAGAGTTGGAGCACAGTCTCAGTGAAACAGTGAGGCGTTGGATGGAGTACAGTTTCTCGGTGAAAGGGTGAGATGTTGGATGAGTAGTGTCTCTGAGAAATGATGGAGAGTTGAGTGGAGCTCAGCGCCTAGGTGAAAGAGTTACGTTTGTCTGGTACTGTGTCTCTTGAGTTTAATGGGCATAGTTTCCCTGTGAATTTGCCACCATTTCACAGAGACACTGTACCTCAGACAACGCCCACTCTTTCAACATTTCCAAAAAAATGAATTTATTCACCTCGAAGATTGAGTTTATGCACTTGCCTCTGCCACTGTTATATCCGGCCTATGTGCCGCCCAATCCCCCACCACAATGTAGCAACCAAACAGCTTGTGACTTTTTTGTCCATCCCAGGTGCGCTTTGCTGCTACTGGACATGTCCAATCAAAGGGCTGCTTGTCACTTCTCTGCCCCTGTTACCAGGGTTTCTGTTCTATCTTTAACCTGAGTCATGTGACAACCAGTAACATTGTTGTCAATCCAGCTCCCTCGCTTTTTTTATTAAAAAAAAAATTGGTCCAACATTTATTCAGTTTAACTATAACTTCCTTTAAAATATTTTTGACAGACAAAAGCACCTTCTTTATAGAGATATAGATATATTTTGTTTTGAATATTGGAATACAGGGTAAAATTTCAAAATTTGCCAACAATACTAAACTTGGAGATGTGACAAAGTGAAGATGATACCAATCCACTGCAAAAGGAGTTGATGGGTTAGCAGAATGGGCAGACAAGAGGCAGATAGAATTTAATAGAGAAATATGAGGATGCATTTTGGCAGAAGGGATAGGGAGAAGCAATATAGACGAATTGGCACATTTCTAAAGAGTGTGCAGGAACAGAGAGACCTGGAGGTTTATGTGCCTAGACCTTTGAAGGCAGCAGGACATATTGAGAGAGTATTTGGCAAAGCATATGGAATCTTGCGCTTCATAAATAGAGATATTGAGTGCAAAAGCAGGGAAGTTATGCTGAAATAAAAACAAGAAATGCTGGAATCACTCAGCAGGTCTGGCAGCATCTGTGGAAAGAGAAGCAGAGTTAACGTTTCGGGTCAGTGACCCTTCATCGGAACTGACAAATATTAGAAAAGTCACAGGTTATAAGCAAGTGAGGTGGGGGTGGGGCAAGAGATAACAAAGGAGGTCTAGATTGGACCAGGCCACATAGCTGACCAAAAGGTCACGGAGAAAAGGCAAACAATATGTTAATGGTGTGTTGAAAGACAAAGCATTAGTACAGATTAGGTGTAAATACACTGAATATTGAACAGAAGCAAGTGCAAACCTGAAAAAAAACAGTGGGTAAGCAAACTGAACAAACAAAGATGAAATGAAATAAATGCAAAAAAAAGATTGTAAAAAATGTAAAAAAGAATGTTAAAAAAAAAAGGAAGAAAAAATAACTAAAAATGAAAGTAAAATGGGGGGCTGTCATGCTCTGAAATTATTGAACTCAATGTTCAGTCCGGCAGGCTGTAGTGTGTCTAATCGGTAAATGAGATGCTGTTCCTCGAGCTTGCGTTGATGTTCACTGGAACACTGCAGCAATCCCAGGACAGAGATGTGAGCATGAGAGCAGGGGGGAGTGTTGAAATGGCAAGCAACCGGAAGCTCAGGGTCCTGCTTGCGGACTGAGCGGAGATGTTCCGCAAAGCGGTCACCCAGTCTGCCCTTAGTCTCCCCAATGTAGAGGAGACCACACTGTGAGCAGCGAGTATAGTATACTACATTGAAAGAAGTACAAGTAAATCGCTGCTTCACCTGAAAGGAGTGTTTGGGGCCTGGGATAGTGAGGAGAGAGGAGGTAAATGGGCAGGTTTACACCTCCTGCGATTGCAGGGGAAGGTGCCCTGGGATGGGGACGAGGTGGTAATGGAGGAGTGGACCAGGGTGTCGCGGAGGGAATGATCCCTTCGGAATGCTAACAGGGGAAGATGCGACTGGTAGTGGCATCATGCTGGAGGTGGCGGAAATGGCGGAAGATGATCCTTTGGATATGGAGGCTGGTGGGGTGAAAAGCGAGGACAAGGGGAACCCTGTCACGGTTCTGGGAGGGAGGGGAAGGGGTGAGGGTAGAAGTGCGTGGAATGGGTCGGACACGGTTGAGGGCCCTGTCAACCACAGTGGGGGGAAATCCTCGGTTGAGGAAAAAGAAGGTCATGTCAGAAGCACCATCATGGAAGGGAGCATCATCAGAGCAGATGCGTCGGAGACTGAGAAACTGGGAGAATGGAATGGAGTCCTTACAGGAGGTAGGGTGTGAAGAAGTGTAGTCGAGATAGCTGTGGGAGTCGGTGGGCTTATAATGGATATTAGTAGACAACCTATCCTCAGAGATGGAGACAGAGAAGTCAAGGAAGGGAAGGGAAGTGTCGGAGATGGACCATGTAAAGGTGAGAGAAGGGTGGAAATTGGAAGCAAAGTTGATAAAGTTTTCCAGTTTGGGGCGGGGCACCGATACAGTCATCAATGTACCGGAAAAAGAGTTGGGGGAGGGGGTCTGAGTCGGACTGGAACAAAGAATGCTCGACATATCCCACAAAAAGACAGGCATAACTAGGACCCATGCGGGTACCCATAGCGACACCTTTTACTTGAAGGAAGTGAGTGGAGTTGAAGGAGAATTTGTTCAATGTGAGAACAAGTTCAGCCAGGCGGAGGAGGGTGGTGGTGGATGGGGACTGGTTGGGCCTCTGTTCCAGGAAGAAGCGGAGAGCCCTCAAACCATCCTGGTGGGGGATGGCGGTGTAGAGCGATTGGACATCCATAGTGAAGAGGAGGCGGTTGGGACCAGGAAACTGGAAATTGTCAAAATGACGTAGGGCGTCAGAAGAGTCACGGATGTAGGTGGGAAGAGACTGGACCAGCGGAGAAAAGATAGAGTCTAGATAGGAAGAAATAAGTTCAGTGGGGCAGGAGCAGGCTGACACATTGGGTCTGCCGGGACAGTCCCGTTTGTGGACTGTGAGCAGGACCCTGAGCTTCCAATTGCTTGCCATTTCAACACTCCCCCTGCTCTCATGCTCACATCTCTGTCCTGGGATTGCTGCAGTGTTCCAGTGAACATCAACGCAAGCTCGGGGAACAGCATCTCATTTACCGATTAGGCACACTACAGCCTGCCAGACTGAACATTGAGTTCAATAATTTCAGAGCATGACAGCCCCCCATTTTACTTTCATTTTTAGTTATTTTTTCTTTTTTTTACATTCTTTTTTACATTTTTTACAATCTTCTTTTTGCATTTATTTCATTTCATCTTTGTTTGTTCAGTTTGCTTACCCACTGTTTTTTTTTCAGGTTTGCACTTGCTGCTGTTCAATTTTCAGTATATTCACACCTAATCTGTACTAATGCTTTGTCTTTCAACACACCATTAACATATTGTTTGCCTTTGCTCCGTGACCTTTTGGTCAGCTATGTGGCCTGGTCCAATCTGCACCTCCTATCTCTTGCCCCACCCCCACCTCACTTGCTTATAACCTGTGACTTTTCTAATATTTGTCAGTTCCGAAGAAGGGTCACTGACCCGAAACGTTAACTCTGCTTCTCTTTCCACAGATGCTGCCAGACCTGCTGAGTGATTCCAGCATTTCTTGTTTTTATTTCAGATTTCCAGCATCCGCAGTATTTTGCTTTTATTTTAGAAGTTATGCTGAACCTTTTTATAAAGTCCTGGTTAGGCCCCAACTAGAGTTTTGCATCCAGTTCTGGTCACCATACCTTCAGAAGGATGTGAGGGTACAGACGAGATTTACCAGATTGGTTCCAGGGATGGGGATTTTAGCTACAAGGTTAAGCTGGAGAAACTGGGGTTGTTCTCCTTGGTGCAAAGGAGATTGAGAGGAGATTTGATTTATGTTTTTTTTTATTCATTCGTGGGATGTGAGCGTTGCTGGCTAGGCCAGCGTTTATTGCCCATCCCTAATTGCCCTTGAGAAGGTGGTGGTGAGCTGCCTTCTTGAACCACTGCAGTCCATGTGAGGTAGGTACACCCACAGTGCTGTTAGGAAGGGAGTTCCAGGATTTTGACCCAGCGACAGTGAAGGAACGGCGATATAGTACCAAGTCAGGATGGTGTGTGACTTGGAGGGGAACTTGCAGGTGCAAGATTCTGACAGGTTTAGACAAGGTAGACTAAAGCTGTTCCCATTCGTGATGGTACAAGGGCTGGGGGACAAAATTTAAGGTTCTGGGGAAGAGATGCAGGGGGATGTGAGGAAGAACTTTTTTATGCAGCGAGTGGTAATGACCGGGAACTCTCTGTCTACTACGCTGGTGGAAGTGGAGACGATCAATGATTTCTAAAGGAAATTGGATGGGCACTTGGAAATAAACTGGAATAGAGCGGGGGAATGGAACTGACTGGATTGCTCTACAGAAAGCTGACATGGACTCGAGCTAAATGGCTGCCTTTTGTGATGTAATGACTCTGACTCAACTCCACCTTCCACAGTATCTCCCTATCCCTTAATTGCCTTCCAACCCTTTGAGTGAAGTAATCTCTCCTCATTGCAGCCTAAATGGCCAATCCCTATCCTGAGACTGAGAGCCCTAGTTCTAGGCTCTCCAGCCAGGGAAAACATCCTCCTAGCATCTATCCTGTCAAGCCCATTAAGAATTTTACATGTTTCAATGAGGTCACCTGTCATTCTTCTAAATTCTAGGGAATACAGGCCTATTCTACTTGATCTCTCCTGACCTCTTCTTGGGTAAGGAGACCAAAACTGTACATAGTATTTTTTGTGTTCTCTCCAAGGCCCTATGTAACTGTGGCAAGGCTTCTTCACTTTTGTACTCCAGTCCCTTTTGTAATAAAGGCTAATGTACCATTTGCCTTCCTAATTTTGATCCTTCATGGTAACTTTCTGTGATTCATGTGCAAGGAGGCCTGGATCTCTCTGATTTCCTGTCTCCGTTTTTTTTTAAATCCGGTTTTCTATTTTTCCTACCAAGGTGAATAACTTCACACTGCCACATTATTTTTCATCTGCTATGTCCTTGTCCACTTGCTCAACCTGTCTATGTCGCTTTGCAGCCTCTTTGTCCGCCTCACAGCTTACGTCCCCACAGTGGCGCAGTGGTTAGCACCGCAGCCTCACAGTTCCAGCGACCCGGGTTCAATTCTGGGTACTGCCTGTGTGGAGTTTGCAAGTTCTCCCTGTGTCTGCGTGGGTTTTCTCCAGGTGCTCCGGTTTCCTCCCACATGCCAAAGACTTGCAGGTTGATAGGTTAATTGGCCATAATAAATTGCCCCTAGTATAGGTAGGTGGTAGGGAAATATAGGGACAGGTGGGGATGTGGTAGGAATATGGGATTAGTGTAGGATTAGTATAAATGGGTGGTTGATGGTCGGCACAGACTTGGTGGGCCGAAGGGCCTGTTTCAGTGCTGTATCTCTAAACTAAACTAAACTAAACTAACTTTGTATCGTCAGCTATCTTGGTTACATTGCACTAGGTGCAATGGTAATTGATATAGATTGTAAATAGCTGAGGTCCAAACACTAATGTTTGCAGTACCCACTAGTTATATCCTGCCAACCTGAAAATGACCTGTTAATTACAACTGTTTTCAGACATTAACCAATATTCAATCCATGCTAATATATTATCCCAAATCCCATGAGCCCTAATGTTTTGTAATCACTTTTTGTGTGGCACCTTATTCAGTGCTTTTGAAAACACAAAAACACAAATCTCCCTTATTTGCCACCTGAGATGCTTTTGCAGAGAACCAGCTCAGACACGATGGACTAAATGGCCTCCTTCTGTGCTATAACCATTCTATGATTCTATCTACCCTGCTAGTTACATCCTCTCAAATTTCTAACATTTTTGTCAAATATGATTTTGCTTTCATAAATCTGTCACTCTTCTCAATCACATGGTCTTTTTTTCTTTTTTTTTTTCTAAGTGCCTTTTTACCATGTCTTTAATAGATTCAATCATGTTCCTTACTATTGATGTCAGGCTAACTGGCCTATAATTCTCTGTTATCTCTCTTCCTCCTTTCTTGGACAGAAGAGTAACATTTGCTACTTTCCTATCCATGGGGACTATTCCAGAGTCTAGGGAATGCTGGAAGATCAAAACCAACACACCCACTATTTTTGTAGCCACGTCTTTTAAAACCCTTGCATACAGGCCATCAGACCCAGGGGATTTATCAACTTGTGGTCTCGTTAATTTCTGTAGTACTAAAATAATTTCTTAAATAATACTAACTTTTAAATTCCTCCATCCTGGATGGATGACTGTTAGCCACAGCCCTTATCTGAACCGGCCAATCCATACCCACAAAAAAATACTTATCTCTCTCCTTCAGATGCTGTTCTTCTTAATTTGGTTCCTTCAGTGGCTTTCATTTATCAAATATATTTCTATGATAGAGGAAGCCAAGTCCAGGGTTCAGTCTGCTAAATCTGTGTCGGGATATGGGTACCCACTTCCCACTTGTCCATTTGTCACTATCAAATTATGCCTTCGGACACTGTGCAATGCTGCTGGTATCTTAGCACACTATTAGATTAGAGATACAGCACTGAAACAGGCCCTTCGGCCCACCGAGTCTGTGCCAAACATCAACCACCCATTTACACTAATCCTACACTAATCCCACATTCCCACCAAACATCCCCACCTGTCCCTATATTTCCCTACCACCTACCTACACTAGTGACAATTTATAATGGCCAATTTACCTATCAACCTGCAAGTCTTTTGGCTTGTGGGAGGAAACCGGAGCACCCGGAGAAAACCCACGCAGACACAGGGAGAACTTGCAAACTCCACACAGGCAGTACCTGGAATCGAACCCGGGTCCCTGGAGCTTGATGCTTGGTCCAACACTTCCTGCCAGGGCTGAACATGTATCAAGGCATTGATGTGTTTTTTGTGTTGTTTTAAAGCTTTTTTCAATGCAGTCTTGCCAGAGTGGCTTTGGTGGGCTTAAAATTAACAAAAAAACAAACTATTTCAAAACAACACCGAAAACAAACAATCAGTGACTTGATACATGTTCAGCCCTGGCAGGAAGTGTTGGACTCAGCATCAATAGTGTGCTAAGATGCCAGCAGCATTGCACTGTTGGGGAGAGATTAGTTGGTTGCAGCACTCAGCTGTGAGGTTGGTAAATCAATGGTCACATGTTTGGCGTAAAGTTGCCTGCATGGAAGACTGCTTTGATATTTTGGATTCAGTTCTTGAGGAAAAAAAAATTTATGGAAATTAAAATAAAGACTAGAATTTCAGGAAAGCATTAGTTAGTTAAAAATTGAGAGCCAAAATAAATAGAAAATCTATATTAAAAGCACAAAACGAAAACCATTCAGAACATTACAGTTCAAACTCTCCCTTTTCTGAACCAAAAGCTGTGCACGGATGAGAGGAGAAGCTATTGTTGGCAACAGGCTGGTTCATTGGCAGCATGTATTCAAACCAAGGACAGGATGCATTTAAGATCCATAGTGTTCTGAAAGGCACCTTTCAATCCTTCGGACGTTTACAGCTTTAATGTTCATAGATCACTTTCTAAAGGTACTGGCGTGTTCAGAAAAGCTCTAAATCTGTTGCAGTAAAGCAATGGGAGTCAGTGACTTGAGTCTTTAAGCAGCAGTGAAGGGGATATTATTGTGTGTATTTGGTTATTTCTCTTCCCAATTCCCTCCTCTTTCTCCTCCCCCCCCCCCCCCCACCACACACTTTTTTTTTCTTTCTCTCTCTTCTTCCACTGCACCTCCCCCGGAGTCCTGGCAACCATTGGCTTCAGAAATAGAGTGTAGCAACATGAATTGCTTCATGACAATGATTCATTTGACTTATAAGATCTTTTCCATCTTCCCCCCACCCCCACCCCCTTAATATTGCAATAATTCCTAAAAGCAAAGTGGTGGAAAGAAAAAAACCTTGAGGATGAACAAATGTGTGTCCTCTGTACAGGGTGATTACAGACACCAAAAAGTGCTGCAATCCTGTTAAAGCCAACAGACTTGATTTAATAGGTAGTATCACAACAGCAATTTACATTTTATGTAGCACTTTCCATGTAACAAAATGTCACCGGATGCTTTGTAGGGGAAACTGTGGAGATCAAGGGGGAAATGGGGGGAAATTTGAGAATGGGACAAAAATCAAAGTATTGCAAGGATTTGAAGATGGAGAGCTGGAGGAAGAACATTTCAAAGTGCGGATTTTGTCCTATTTGGTGTAAGTGAGACAGCAATAGCTACTCTTCCCACCTCTGCACAGTTATCTCTAGTATTCCTAGGTTTCGTCCTGGCTCTTTTCCTTTTTAACTCATTACATCCTACCCCTTGGAGATATGGCCTGGATTTGCTGTGGTAATGATGGCAAAACTGTCAGCGTTCACCATCTTTATGTCACTGAAACTGGCAGCAACTTCTGGAGTCTGCATATGCGCAAGTAACACCGAAATCTAGAAGTCACTTCGTGATTCTACGCTTCTCCAGAGGGTGCACTGTTGCAGCATCTCCAGACTGGAATAAATGGAAATCGATTGAATTAACTAGAACTTCCACTCTAACGCTGTCAGTCATGCTATAAAAATCCTGAACGTGTTGCACCTTGTTGACTGAGGTGTAACTGGGTTTTTTCACAGAGAATGGAGTTCCTATTTACTGCTAATCACCCTCAATGGCCCTGAAAAGCTCTTTTTGTATGTGAAATGTCAAATTTCTTAAATAAAATGCACATTTTAAAACATTTTTCTTTCAAACTTTGTTTTTATCTACATTAATTAAATCTTTAATTTTGCTTTCTAAAAACATGAAGTAAAAGTGAAGATATTAAGTGCTTTTAACTTCCTGATTGGCAGAATTTAAGCTTCCATCAGGAAAGGGGAAAACCACACCATAGAGATTGCTAGATCTTTGTGAGCAGCTTTATTCAAGGTCCACAGAGCACACCCTTGCTTTGCTGCTAACCCCAAAATCCGGGCCACTGTCTGCAGGTCACTAGTTAGTGTCCGTATTTATGCTCAACACCCAGCTGTGTCTCTCCATCACCTCCCTTGGTTCTGCAATATACAGCTGTCTCAATTGTCAGACTGCATCATGCTGAGCCAACTAAAGATTGAGAAAACTGCCATTTTGGTTTATTTCTGCTAAAAACTTGATTCAATCCCCCTCCCCAACTGCTCACTCAAATTGAACCAGATGGTGTGAAAATATGTGCCCTGCTCAACCTGGAACCAACCTTGAAAACCCATATCTTATGAGTTTATTCCTACTCTTCAACTTTGCACTGTCTGACCCCAACCTTGCTGAAACCATTGTCTACATCAACCTCCCAAGCTCTTCCTTAAACAAACTCCATATTCTCCACATCATGCCCTTCAGTAAGTGCTGCTTGTCTGCCACCCCTGTTTTTGCTAACCTCCCCTGTCTTCTAACACGTAGAACTCAAAATCCTTGTTAGCCTTTACAAGACCCGCGGCCCCATCTACCTCTGCAACCTGATCAAGATCGAGGTCGATGCCTCAGCCCTTTGCCTTCAGCCCTCTAACTGCTCTCCTCTACATCTTCTCCAAAGATGAAATGGAGGGAGGAGGCCAGAGTAGGAAGGGCAGAGGGTGCAAGCTGGGATAAGGGACTAGAGAAGATTACAGAATAGGCTGAAGGGATTTTGAGTTGAGTAAAATGATTGATATTGATGGACTTGGGGACAGGGATAGTTGTGATGGGCATGCAAGATTTGGGCCAAAAGATCCAGGAGATTGGAATTTCTGTTGGGCACTAAAGGCCAACTAAGAGAACATTGGGAAAATAGAACTTTGAGGTGCAATACAATAAGAAAACCATTGTAATATCAGGAACAGATTCTTCAGTAAAATAAAAGCAAAATACTGCAGATGCTGGAAACCTGAAATAAAAACGAGAAATGCTGGAAATACTCAGCAGGTCTGGCAGCATCTGGAGAGAGAGGCAGAGTCAGCGTTTCAGGTCAGTGACCCTTCTTGAGTGCAGTGCAACATACAAATATCATTTACTTTCTACACAGGTTACTTAAACTGGATGAGAGGCAGATGATTGTGTCGAAATTGATTGGGTTACTAGTGTTTCCCTTTATTGTTGGGCTGCAAGTTGCAAGAATTTTATTCTCTCGTTTGGCAGTGGAGCCTCTTGTTTGTTTGTTCCTCTATTTGAATTTGTGATGCTGCTGTGAATCCCACACCCGATCGTTGGGTTATTGACTCCTGATTCTAATGTGCTTTTTGTCAGACACTCTTAAAATTATTACTTGGAGTCCACACAATTGCAATCCTGGACAAACCAGTGACCGATGCAATGTAATCTGACACCCACCCTAAGGATTCAATGGACTTGTACTAATGACCAATTTAGTACGGTCTAGTAAAACAGCTATCATACACTGGGTGCTCCAGGTTCCCCTGTAACTCTAAGCCATTGTGCATGTGCAGACGTGGGCACTTGAGTATTTACAATGATAGTTCTAGTATTCTTGGAAATGGACCTACATGTAATACGGCCAGTAACCACCCCATCAGTCTATTGTCCATCATCAGCAAAGTGATGGAAGATGTTGTCAACAAGGCTATTAAGTGCAACTTAAATAGCCACAACCTGCTCACTGATGGTCAGTATGGGTTCCACCAGGGCCACTCGGCTCCTGACCTCATTGCAGCCTTTGTCCAAACATGGACAAAAGAGCTGAAATCAAGAGGTGAGCGTGATTGCCCTTGATATCAAGGCAGCATTTGACTGAGTGTGGCATCAAGGAGCTCGAGCCAAATTGAAGTCAATGGGAATCAGGGGGAAAACTCTTCACTGGTTGGAGCCATACTGAGCACAAAGGAAGATGGTTGTGGTTGTTGGAAGCCAATCATCTCAGCCCTAGGACTTCGCTGCAGGAGTTCCTCAGAGCAGTGTCCTAGGCCCAATCATCATCAGCTGCGACATCAATGACCTTCCCTCCACAACCTTAAACATTCACTCCCTCCGTGACAGATGCAGAGTGGCAGCAGTGTGTACCATCTACAAGATGCACTGCAGCAATTTGCCAAGGCTCCTTCAACAGCCCCTTCCAAACCCATAACCTGTTCCACCTGGAAGGACAAGGGCAGTAGAGGTGTGGGTACATTACCATCTACCAGTTCCCTTCCAAGCCACACACCAACCTGACTTGGAAATATATGCCGTTCCTTTGCTGCTGGCTCAAAAATCTGGAATTCACTCTTGAAGCACTGTGGGTGAACCTACGCCAGATGGACTGCAGTGGTTCAAGAAGGCAGCTCCCCACCGCCTTCTCGAGGGCAATTAGGGATAGGCAATAAATGCTGGCCTTGCCAGCGACGCCCACATCCCATGAATCAAATAAAAAAGAAATACTGCTTTTTGGTTTTTTTTGTAGTGCATTTGATTTGTAATTCTCTGCCAACCACTGGTAAATTAGTAATATCTAATTTAAGACTACTTTTATTGCAATCCTGCTGTTTTTGCAGAACCACCATTATTATTGCATTTGGACTTTCCTCCCCAGCGACCCCTCACCCTCACCCCCTCACTATCTCTGTTTTCATCCTCTGGTAAGAGGTGAGATGATATTTTGGGCAATGGATCAGTGAGGGAGAAATTATCTTGTAAATAATTCTAACTAATCTCAAATAATACTGCCGAGATTAAGATGCACTCTGCTTTCATAAAATAAGCACAGTTCTAAAGGGGGTGCAAGAGCAAAGGGACCTGGGTTTATATGTGCATAAGTCATTGAAGGTGGCAAGACAGGTTGAGAGAGTGGTTAATAAAGCATACAGTCTCCTGGGCTTTATTAATGGGGCACAGTTTTCAAGAGCAAGGAGATTATGTTGAACTTGTGTAAGACACTAGTTCGGTCTCATCGAGTTCTGGGTGCCACGCTTTAGGAAGGATGTGAAGGCATTAGGGAGGGTGCAGAAAAGATTCATGAGAATGGTTCCAATGATGAGGAACTTCTGTTATGAAGATAGATTGGAGAAGAGAAGGCTGAGAGGAGATTTGATAGAGGTATTCAAAATCATGAGGAGTCTGGACAGAGTAGATAGAGAAAAACTGTTCCCACTCGTGAAAGGATCGAGAACGAGAGGGCACAGATTTCAAGTAATTGGGTAAAAGTTGCACAAATGACATGAAAAACTTTTTCACGCAGAACTTTGTTAAGGTCTGGAATGCACTGCCTGACAGGGTGGTGGAGGCAGGTTCAATTGAAGCATTCAAAAGGGAATTGGATTAAAAGGAAGAAAATGCAGGGTTATGGGGAGAAGGAGGGGGAGTGGCACTAGGTGAACTGCTCATTAGGAGAGCTGGTGCTGACACGATGGGTTGACTGGCTGCCTTCTCCGCTGTAATGATTCTGTGATACTATTCCAATATAAGCGATGCAAGATACATTGACAAGCAAATGACCTGCCAAACGCAGGGCAAAATAATGTGGTCGACTAGATCTAAATGCCTCATGTTGCTTCAGTATGAAGGTAGGGGGGAAAAGTGGAAGATTTGCCAATTAATTTATTTTTGTTGTGTTTCCCCTGAAGGCACTGACTAGTGCCAGGATAAGATTCTGTAGCTGCTTAGCTGCCCATTGGCATTTCGCTGCAGTGGTGGTTTCTCATGTGAAGCTAGCTAGATGGTCCACAGTGGTCTTTTCCCGTCTTGTACATTGGTATGTTTAAGGTGCGTATTGGCAGGGCAATCAACATTAGAGGATCACAGTATAACTTAGTCCTGCACTCACCTACCATCCGCGGCCAATGGATAGTCAACTTCTTGCTTCTGATTCTATTTGTGATTCCCATGCAATGTCCTATTGCCAGTATTTATCCCTCAGTCAATATCTGCTCATTGTGATATTGTGGGAGCTTGCTGTACTCAAATTGGCTGCTGCATTTCCTACATTACCACAATGACTACACTTCAAAAGTAATTCATTGGCTGTAAAGCACTTTTGGGACGTTGAGGTTGCAAAAGGCTTTATGCAAATGCAGGTCTGTCTGTCTTTCTAATCTACTATGGCCAATTATCATGCCACTGAAATCAGCTTACTCAGCACAGACCAACAATGGCACTTTCTCGGTGTAAAATGCATTTCATTTACCAAACAAGATATCAGAGATCAACCAAGACACGTTTTTTTCCTCCTGAAGTCAATTCTCAATTCACAACGAATTGCTAGTAACTTGAAATTGATTTAAATGATTCCCTGGTTAGACAGCACAATAATGAACAACCATGGCCACCTTCGATATTCTGCAAAATACTCCATCGGGCAATGAATAAACTCCAGCAGCAAAGCACTCCCTTGTGAGCACCAGGCAGAAGTGCCTCATGTAATAGTATTATTTGAGGGAAGATGTTTGCAAATGCAGAACCAATTTGTACTTTCATTTAAACATGCCATTTCATGCTAATTAAAATGGAGGATTTCTAGAAGCTAAAATATAACTGAATTACTTTTTTTTGAAGCAAACTTCTCATTATCAGGTGTTTTAATTACTGCCAAACGATGCTGCCTGTGAGCATTTTATAGTCTCAGCTCACCAGCTTCCAAACAGCTGTGCATTTTAAATTGACTTATTTAAATAGAAAACCAGGTAGAAAGAAAGTAGAGTTCTAATTCACATTACACAGCTGAGGAGGCAGTCTGGGGAGGTTACTGGATTTCTTTGAATGCATGTTACTGTAACAGACACAGGCAGGCTTATTCCAATTGAAGTGTGACTGGTGTAAAACCTTGTCCTCATTAGTATCACACTGTCACTGTAATTGAACACACTGGTTTATGAAGCTTATCGAAAGTGTGAGCTCAGTCAGCATTCTATTGCTAGCTGTAATTTACTGCTCATGTTTTGGAGATTGTTCAGAAGAGCAGTTTTTGCTTAAAAATAAGATTCCTTTTGGGAATTGTTGTCTGCAGATCTCAGTTAATGCCCTTCAAAAAGCTTTCAGATTTACACTTCGTATCGATCTATCAGATGTCAGCTTCTTAAACCATATCCAGCCATTGGGATTTTGATCATCAATTGTACTTGTTTTTTTCCTTCCTGCAGTATGAGTTGCTCATGAAAGTGAAGGATGCACATGAATTTTTTTGGTTTTTCTTTTGTCACGTTTTCTTTAAGTCAGATAGTAGCATCTATCTTGATGAGATTTGAATCTAACTTGAAACAAACTCTTATTTGCCCCCAAATTTTCTTTTCCCTCTGAACATACAAATTAGGAGCAGGGGTAGACCACTCAGCCCCTCGAGCCTGCTCCACCATTCAATAAGATCATGACTGATCTGATTGTAACCTCAACTCCTCATTCCCGCCTACCGCCAATAACCTTTCACTCCCTTGCTTATCAAGAATCTATCTACCTCTGCTTTAAAAATATTCAAAGACACTGATTCCACTGCCTTTTGAGGAAGAGAACTCCAAAGACTCACGACCCGCAGAGAAAAAAATTTCTCCTCATCTCTGTCTTCAATGGGTGACCCCTTACTTTTAAACAGTAACCTCTCGTTCTAGATTCTCCCACAAGAGGAAACATCCTTTCCACATCCACCCTGTCAAGACCCCTCAGGATTTTGTAGGTTTCAATCAAGTCGCCTCTTACTCTACTAAACTCCAGCGGATACAAGCCTAACTTGTCCAACCTTTCCTCATAAGACAACCTACCCATTCCAGGTATTAGTCTAGTAAACCTTTCAATGCATTTACATCCTTCTTAAATAAGGAGACTGATACTGTACACAGTACTCCAGATGTGGTCTCTCCAATGTCCTGCATAATTGAAGTATGACCCCTACTTTTGTATTCAATTCACCTCTCAATAAATGATATTCTATTAGCTTTCCTAATTACGTGCTGTACCTGCATACTAACCTTTTGTGATTCATGCACTAGGACACCCAGATTCCACTGCATCTCACAGCTCTGCAATCTTGCAACATTTAGATAATATGCTTTTTTATTCTTCCTGCCAAAATAGACAATTTCACATTTTCCCACATTATACTCCATATACCAGATCTTTGCCCACTCACTTAACCTACCTATATCCCTCTGTGGCCTCAGCAAATTTAGCAACCATACCTTTGGTCCCTTCATCCAAGTCATTTATATAAATTGCACTGATCCCTGTGGCACGCCACTCGTTACATCTTGCCAACCAGAAAATGACCCATTTATAGATAGCCAATCTTCTATCCATTCGAAAATGTTACCCCCTACAACGGCTTTTATTTTCCGCAATAACCTTTGATGTGGCACCTTATCAGATACCTTCTGGAAATCTAAACACAGGACATCCACTGGTTCCCCTTTATCCACAGCACATGTTACTTCTTCAAAGAACTCCAATAAATTGGTTAAGCATGCTAAACCTTTCACAAAACCATGTTGACTCTGCGTAATTGCTTTGAATTTTTCTAAGTGGCCTGCTATAACATTTTTAATAGCTTCTAACATTTTCCCTATGAAAGATGATACATGTGACATGTTACAGGTGACACGCCTGTCGTTTCTTGCTTTCTGCCTCCCTTTTTGAATAAAGGAGTTATATTGGCTATTTTCCAATCTAATGGAACATTCCCCCAAATCTAGGCAATTTTGGAAAATTAAAACAACGTATCAACTATCTCACGAGCCACTTCTTTTAAGACCCTAGGATGAAGTCCATCAAGGACTAGGGACTTGTCAGCCCGCAGCTCCAACAATTAGCTCAGTAGGCAGTGTCCTGTACGTGAGTACAGTTCTGTGGGAAATGGAAGTCCCTTGCTACTTATCCAAGAGGTCACACACGGGCTCTCAGCAGACTTTTTGACCACATGGCATCACAGTTGAGCTGATCCTTGTTCTCATTCAGTGCCCATGCGCATGTACTTTCCAGTAGGATTCATTTGGTTCATTTACTGAACTCAGCTAAACCTCACTCCAGTCCCGAGGACCCTTCTGTCTGCATTGACAGTGAGTCAATACTGGAGTCACCTTGGTCTCTATGCATCAGGATCACATTGGGCAATGATTCAAAATGTTAATAGTATAGACCAAGTGACTATAAATCGTATAGGGCATGAGCTTCAAGTTAACTCGCCTTAATTCAGAGTAGCGATCAGAAGAACCTCTGCCTCGTCTGCCGGATTGGTATAAATGTCTTGCTATAAATTCAACCAAAAAGGAGTTGCTACATTTAACATGCAAGACAGGGATAATGAATGGCTTATTAGCATATCAAAGGTCATGCCACCAGTACCATAACACTCCTGATAAAATCCAGTCTTATTTTGAACAACCCCAATATTTGACCTATGTGCATGGCAAATTCGTCCAAACATTCATCCGTCTCATATATCTGCTCTTACAGTGATAACCCCATTGCTCTTTCTGAGTGCTGAAGAGTTCTCTGCAGTTCCTGTGACTCCCTTTCTAGGGCTGCTTGGCCATTCTGGGCATCACTTGGAGTTGGCACTGCTGATATACCCATACAGGCATGATGTACCTGCCCCATCCATGCTAATGACCCCATCCCAGCAATTTGAGATGGAGTCAGTAGACCTTACAATACTTCCATGGAGCAGGGCCATCAAACGATCAACTCCCATGCTCACTGTCTCTGTAGTAATTGAGTTGAATTATTTGCATGCTTAGGGCCCACTTTTTTTAAAAACTTGTATATTCTACAATTATCAGTGTTAAATTTAATTGCCACTTGTCTGACCAGTTAACTAACTGATCAAAATCTGTCACGGCGCTCTCTCTACTTTTGTGGTGCCAGTAAATTTAGCCATTTTACAGTTCATTTCAGTATCCAGGTCACTTGTATTTATGAAAAGCAACAGGGGCCTAAATGCTGACTCTTGTGGGATTCGACTCGACACTTCCCTGTCTAACACATTTTTCACTAACTACCATTTGTTCCCTGTTTTGTACTAGTGTCTTACTGAAAACCATTGGCTACTCCTTTAGGTTGAGGGAGTTTGTTGAACGGGATCTTGCTGTTCCACATCAATGCTGGCTGCTACTTAAAGAACTTGCATTTATATAGCAGCTTATCGCATCCTCAAGGTGCCTCCATAGTGCTTTATAAGCAATCCAGTAATTTTTAAAGTAGATACATTGTTACATTGGAAAATATGGCAGCTAATTTGTGCACAGAGTGTAAATGAATGATTGACTAGAATAATCAGTTTATGGTGGTGAGGGAGGAAGGTTAGCCATTTGTTCCTTTTTCAATGATACCATAAGGTTTTTATATGTCCACTTAAATAGACAGTTGGGATCTCAGTTTAACCTCAATGACTGCACCTCCAACAGTGTAGCACTCCCTTATTAATGTGCTTAAATGTCTACCTAGATGATGAGCTTAAGCAGGACTTAAATCCACATATTTCTGATTCAAGCCACCACTGGAGCCAAACTATTGTTCAGGAGTTTTACAGCTTCTCCTTAAGCATTATTTTATTAATACTAGCCTAATGGGACTGTTGCAGCCTGGGTCAAATTTATCTACTATTTTAAAAATAGGTGATGTGATTGTCTAATTCCATTCCTGTGAAAGCTCACCAGTGCCCAGCAGTTCCTTCTCTGATCTGTTCAGCTCAATAGTTTAGGAATGGGACTGAAAGCTTTCTTAATAAGTAGGGATTGTAATGATTAAATACTCCATGGAACATATGCTTTAATGGCCACAATTGTTATCTGTGTCAGGGGTGAATAGTAGAAACTTGAGGAGGAATTAATATTCAAGAATTGCGTTTAATTAGTTTTTGGAATCGGGAAATATATAAACCAAAGTTTCCCCGGGGAAAAGAAACTGGATGGGAAAGAATCCACAAGCACTTTCACACTTTAAGTGTGGCACTCAAACAGATGCAGGCATCCATTACTTCACTTGGTGCTGTCTCTGATCGAGGCCCATTTTCAAATGTGAATCAAGTGTTTTGTACTTGGCAATGAATTGTGTGGCTGCACCTGGGCAAACCAGAATGGGGATGCTCTCTCGAAGGATTCTTATCAAGGAAATCTGGGATTGGTGGTAAAGGTTCCAGTGGTGCAAAATCCTGTTAGCTGCACTGCAATGGGTAACAAATGTATGGAAAGGTTAGGTTTTTGAGGTAAGGTTTAGGGATGAATGTGGAGCCAATTCTGTGTTTTGTTTAGCCTGGCAAAGTAGTGCAAAGCGCCGTCATGACTCATGCAAACAGAACCAGCTCCATACATGATGTGTGGGTAAAAGTAAGACCTGCATTTATTATAGCTGTTATGACTGAGGCAGGAGTAATGCACCACCATTACTGCACAGGTCACAGCATATTACTAAAGTTTCCCACCTACTGGAAATTAGCCAAATTAAACACTTTATTAACCCCTTGCAGCTTGCACACACCAAATCAGGTATCTTTAAACAACAACAAATTAACTAGTTTATTAATAAAATCTTAAACAATATTGAGATTTCTAAAAGACTTTATAACTTCCTCCTAACCCTCATGCACACACATACATTTAGAAACCAATGGGTAACTGGTTCTAAAATGATCTTTTGAAATAGAGCTGTTTCTTAGGAATAATGAAACAACTGGGTTGTAAGTCTTGGCGGGTTACGATCCCGGTTCAGTGAGATGTCCCAGAGTCGAAGTCTCCAGGCGAGTTGATGAACAGTCTGTAATGGATAGGCATTCACAGTACTTTGGCTGCAGTAGGCATCACACAGATCTTTCAACAAGGAGTATAACAACAGGTCTATTTAGATTTTGAATTAGCAGTCTATCAGTAGAAACTTTGCTGAGAATTCCAGAACTCCTCGAAACCCGAAAGGCAACAGAAAGTCACTCCTGAGGCAGAGACTTCTTAGACAATTGTAAAAAGGAATTTTCTACCTCCCAATAATGCAAATATTCCTTGCCAGGGGTCTTTTCTGCTTTAGGAGAAACACAGCCTGTAGATTGATGTAGATTTTCTGCTGAGAGAGAGAGAGAGACGAATCCTTCCTTCAAGGAGAACACGCTTCGCTGGTTTGCCAATTCAAACTGGTTCTAGCTGGTCTTTGCAGTCAAACTGATACAATACAACATGTGACTCTCTCGCACTCTCGCTTAGGAAACAGGCTTGCAGCTTGCACACACAGTCTTCAGCGAGACAAACAACTCTGAGTCTTAAAGGCACACAGACCCCCTTTAGTTTTAAAAAAGAGAAAAAAAACACTTCCATGACATAGTTCCTTTATCGACCACTAGATGTCATTCAGCACTTTACTGCCAATGAAGTACTTTTGAAATGTAGTCACTGGAATGCAGGTAGGCACAGGAAGTGCTAAATCTGACTGAAGCTCTCAACACCTAACAAACTATTTTGGTTTGCAAAGCCATCACATTTCTAAATGTTGACTCCCCTTTTAGTTAGAAAATTCATTGTCAGACAAACTCTCCACCTGCCAAGATTGAGGCATATATTATTTCGCCACATGAACGTTAAAACTTAAAATTGCAAGTCCCTGACCGGAAAGATATTTGCATGGTAACCAACAGTGTTGGAACAAGGGACAAAGGGCCATGCCCTGACTCATTCAACCAACAATGGACTTTTGATTACCAGACATTGAAGATGGGGGGAGCTAGCATTCTGGAGACTGCTAAGTACAGTTCACAAACTTCACAGGAGAGACTGTTCCAAATAAGGAGCTCTACACATGACTAACCTGCTGGGCAATCTGGGAGTTTTTTTTAGAATTTCAACTTCCAACAAAGAATTTTGAACTCCAGGAATGCAGTGTGCTCCTGGAACTGAAGCAAGAATTACAGCCTGTCCTGTCTGCCTGCTCCATCTCTTTCCCACAGAACTGAATCTTGTGAAGTCTCCTACGTGAACAAGGTTTAAGAATACTGGGCCCCGACAAACAGCAAGACTACCTGCAAGCAAGTAAGCTCGAAGCACCGCAAACAAGAAACTCTTCTGAAATTGCCTCTAACCTCTCTCTGCTATATTTTCCTCTTCTCTTTTCTGCCCCTATCTGCATGTGTATATCACGTGTGCATGCTAGCGTGGGTGCGTCGCATATCCGCAAGTATGAACTGTATTAGAGTTTAAGGTTTAATAAAATTTCATCTTTCTTCTTTAAACTTGAGAAAGCCTGTGTGAATTGGTTTCTTTGTCTTATAATTGGAAAACTGTGAACAAGGATTCACAAAAAAGGAGCTCAAAACAGTGTATTTAAAATTAAACCCCGTTACACTAAGATCAGGTCAAGACAGCAAAAGACCCCTAGACACATTTCTCACCTGGTCTTTACACCATTAATAGCAGGAGAACCGTACAATTAGTCAGTGGCAATACCGCATGGTAAAATTGCTTTATGCTGGGCAGATTGTACATAATCGATGGAAAGGCTGGCTTGATGGCATTATTTGCTCCATGCTGCCTCTAACGATTGTTACCTCGATTGTGAATTATCCAGTATTGTTTTTGGTTGAAGTTCAGGTCATGTGCTAGTTTTTGAGATCTGAGAGCAGTTCGGTGGAGCCACTTGAAAGATTTTGGAAGGATCGTGAAGTAAATTTGCTGGTACACTTTCTGTACCGACATTCAAATTAACAATTTTAATCAACGGTGAGAGTGAACTGCATGTGTATAATTAATTTCTTCAGCCAGATGTGCAGTTTAATCGAGGAACAGCATCTCAACTACCGATTAGGCACACTGCAGCCTGCCAGACTGAACATTGAGTTCAATAATTTCAGAGCATGACAGCCCCCCATTTTACTTTCATTTTTAGTTATTTTTTCTTCCCTTTTTTTTTACATTCCTTTTTACATTTTTTACAATCATTTTTTGCATTTATTTCATTTCATCTTGGTTTGTTGAGTTTGCTTACCCACTGTTTTTTTCAGGTTGTTTTTCTTCAGGTTTGCACTTGCTGCTGTTCAATATTCAGTATATTCACACCTAATCTGTACTAATGCTTTGTCTTTCAACACACCATTAACATATTGTTTGCCTTTTCTCCGTGACCTTTTGGTCAGCTATGTGGCCTGGTCCAATCTGCACCTTCTCCTTTGTTATCTCTTGCCCAACCCCCACCTTACTTGTTTATAATCTGTGACTTTTCTAATATTTGTCAGTTCCGAAGAAGGGTCACTGACCCGAAACGTTAACTCTGCTTCTCTTTCCACAGATGCTGCCAGACCTGCTGAGTGATTCCAGCATTTCTTGTTTTGGTGCAGTTTAATCCCTCAGGATTGCCCTGATTATTTTTTTTGAACAAAATGTTGCATTGATTGAAGTGATTTAACTTGTGTTCAGATATATTGAGCCATCTTAAAGTGTTACTTCCTGTCTATGTGAGACACAGGTACCAAGTTTCGCTGTGAGCTTTTTAATGGATTCTGCAGTGGCCACTGATATGTGGGTAGATGTTGCAGTGGCCACTGGAAACCTTGAATTTCCCTGTCCTAGCAGGAGTGTCATGCCATCCCAACTTTGTTACAAGTTGTGACATTTTTCCTCCAATAGACTTTTTTTCTGCAGGCCAAGCCAATGGGTAAGCATTGATCATACAAGTTCAATTTTAGAATCAAAACTCCTTTGCTTTGCTGTTTTGATTGCAGCTGTTGGAGGTGAAGGGTGGTTAACTGTACCATCGTCAATTAAAGTCAGAGTTATCGCCGAGTTGCTCTACATTCAAATTTAACCAAATGCTTGAACATTTCTTGTACTCTTAGAAGTTTACCAGATCAGTATTAGAATTTCCTATCTATCTCCTGCTTGACCCTCGGTTAGAATAGTGTCCAGTTCCGGGCACCACACTTCAAGAAAGATGTTTAGGTCTCCGAGAGGGTGCAGAGGAGGTGCGCCAGGAATGAGGGACCTCCGTTATCTTGGAGAATCTAGAGAAACTTGGATTGTGCTCCTTCATGTAGAGATGGTTAAATGGACATTTTAAAAAGGTGTTAAAAAATCATGAGGGGCTTTGATAGAGTAGGTGTGCAGAAACAGTTTCCACTGAAAGAGTTGAAAACTAGAGGACAGGTATTTAAGATCATTGGCAAACAGAGACTTTTTTATGCAGTGAGTTATGATGATCTGGAACGTATCATCTGAAAACCAGATTCAGTCATAGTTTTCCAAAGGGAAATGAACATATATTTGAAAAGGAGAAATTTACACAACTATGGGGAATGAGTAGGAGATAGAGCTGTTACAGACACAATGGACTCCTTCTGTGCTCTGATTCTATTAGCATGGGTGGAAAACCTGTAACTTGTGCATAGACATACAAAGGTAATACTTAATCTCGTTTTATTCCACAGCTTGAATATGCCTCTAAGACAACTTTTGTAAATGTGCAGTGTACACCCAGTAGAAAGCCGTGGACTTGCTGAGACCTGCTGCTGTATAGCTTGGACAGATTCAGTTCCTGTACCTATAAGCTGTATTCTGCACACTTGAACTTGTGTATTCAAGCTGTACTAGGTAATATTCAAACATACACATCCTTATTAAATGCCTTCAGTCCTTCCAATCTACTTTCTTGTTTAGCCATGTTCCATGTCAACTGCAGAGACTCGAATTTCTGCAGTTATGAGTCAAGTACCTTCAAGCAAAGTTGTGTGTTAAAGTCAGTGTCTCTCCATAGTGGGTGGAAATTGTTTGGTAATCTTTATAAACCAAGTTAGCTTGTTGAAGAGCAGGGAGGAGATAGCAATCTGCCATTATGGGAACAAAGAGGGACCCAAGAAAAGGCCAAAAGTAACCAGTATGGCAAAATAGATCTATTTTCCTAAATGCTGATGTTCCCCTCTCAAAATGTAATGAGCATTGGTTTTCATACAACCCAACCACATTTCTTCATGAATGAAAGAGTTACTAAAAAAGTTAGCAGTGGGCCATGCTGCAAAAGCATGCTGACCTTTCACCTCTGAACTTGGGCTTGAATACAGTCCAGACTGGAGAGATGAGAGTCTCTTACAACTGGGCACAGGCGCGTGATGCATGACTGCACCATAATGGAAAATAAATTGGGATCAAGAGCATAATAGGAGCAAGAGTAGACCATATGGTCCCTCGAGCCTGCTCTGCCATTCAATACGATCATGGTTGATCTTTTCTCAACTTCACTTTCCCATCCATTCCCCATATCCATCTATTCCAGCCTTGAATATACCCCTGGGGTAGAGAATTCCAAAGGTTCACCACCCTCTTGAGTAAAGAAATTTCTCCTCATCTCAGTCCTAAACGATTGACCCTTTATCCTGAGCCTGTCTCCCTATGTTCTGGATTCCCCAGCCAGAGGAAACAACCTCTCAGTGTGTACTCTGTCAAGCCCCTTGAGAATCTTGTATGTTTCAGTGAGATCACTCACTGAGAATGAGAGCATTTTTCTAAACTCCAGGGAGTATAGGCCAATTTACTCAGCCTCTCACCATAGGAAACCTTCTCATCCCAGGAACCAATCTAGTGAACCTTTTGCTGTACTGCCTTCAAGGCAAGTAAATCCTTCTCTAGATATGGAGACTAAAACTATGCACAGGTGTGGTCTCAACAAAGCCCTGTACAATTGTAGCAAGACTTCCTTGTTTTTGTACCAGTCCCCTTGCAATAAGGTCAACAGCAATTTGCCTTCGAATTGTTTGCTGTACCTGCGTGCTAACTTTGTGTTCCTTGTACGAGGACACCCAGGTCTCTCTGAACATTAACATTTAAAAGTTTGACACCTTTGAAAATAATATATTCTACTTTTCTATTCCTATTACAAAACTAACACTTCTCCACATTATACTCCATCTGCCACCTTGTCGCTGACTCATTTAGCCTGTCTATATCTCTTTGCAGCCTCTTTGTGTCCTCACATCTGGCCTCCTACTGCTGCTAATCTGTATGTTCGTATGCATTATTAGCTTTGTATCATCCTAATCATTCTTAGATTGTTTTCTGTCTCTTTGCCTAAGTCATTAATATAGATTATAAATAGCTGAGGCTCCAGCACTGATCCTCAAGTTATAACCTGCCAACTTAATGCCCTGTTTATCCCTACAGTCTGCTTCCTGTCTGTTAACCAATCCTCCATCCAAGCTAATATTACCTACAATTCCATATGGTCTTATTTTGTATATTAACATTTTGTGATGCACCTTATCGAATGCCTTTTGGAAATCCAAGTACATGACATCTACTGGCTTCCCTTTATCTACCCTACTAGGTACATCCTCAAAATGTACGAATAACTTTGTCGAAGACAATTTCCCTATTGTAAAACCATGTGACTCTGATCATCTTATGATTTTCTAAGAGCATTGTTCAGGCTTCTTTAATAGATTCCAGCATTTTTCAGATACTGATAGGCTAACTGGCCTATTATTCCCTGTTTTCTCTCTCCTTTCTTGAATAGCAATGTTATATTTGCTAACTTCTAATCTGTCGGGACCGTTTTAGAAACTAGGGAATTTTGGAAAACTGTGACCAGTGCATCCACTATCTCTACAGCTATCTCTTTTAGAACCCGAGGATGTAGGTCATCAGGTCCTGGGGATGTATCAGCTTTTAGTCCCTCAAGTTCCTCCAATTACTTTTTCTCTGATTATTAATTACCTTTTAAGCTCCTCATTCTTATTAGCCATTTGGTTACCCATTTATTTCTGGTATGTAACTTGTGTTTTCTACTGTGAAGGCAGAAAACATTTGTTCAATGTCTCTGCCATTTCCTCATTCCCTATGATTTCTGCCTCTATGGGACCAATGTTTACTTTAGTTACTCTCCTTTTTATATACTTATAAAAGCTCTTTACAATCTGTTTTTATATTCCTGGCTAGTTTGCTCTCTTTTTTCCCATTTTTATCAAATTTCTGGTCACCCTTTGCTGGTTTCTAAAACTCTCTCAATCCTCAGGCTTACTGCTAGTCTTTTTAACATTATCGGCCTCTTTTAATCTAATACTATCCTTAACTTCCTTAGTCAGCCACAGATGGATCTTCCTCACTGAGTTTTTGTTTTTCAGTGGAATGTGTTTTTGTTGAACATTCTGAATTGTTTTTGTTTCCCACTGTTTATTTACCATCTTACCTTTTAGTCTATTTACTCAATTAACTTTAGCCAGCTCTCCCCTCATACCTATGTAATTGGTATTTTTATGTTTAAGATTCTTGTTTTGGACTGGGGTATGTTCTCAAAATTAATATGGAATTCAATTGTTTTATGATTACTGTTTCTCAGCGGATCTTTTACTATGAGGTTGCTAACTAAACCTGCCTCATTGCACAATATTAGATCTAAAATAGCTTTATCCCTACTTGGTTCCAGGAAGCTGTTGCAAAAGCATTCTACAAACTCATCTTCCAGACTAGCATTGCCAATTTGTTTGGTCCAGACTATATGAAGATTAAAGTTCCACATAATTATTCCATTGCCTTTGTTATAAGCTCCAATTATTTCTTGCTTAATCCAACTGTGTAACTACTATTAGGTGGACTATAAATTACTCTCACCGACGTTTTCTTTCCCTTACTATTCTTAATCTCCACCATACTGATTCTATTTCCTTATCTTCTGAGCCAAGATCCTTTCTTATTACTGTCCTTATGTCATTTTTTACTGTAGGGCTACTCCTCCTTTTCCATTCTGTCCTTTCCGAAATGTGTATCCTGGAATATTTATTTCCCAACCTTGTCATCTTGCAGCCCTGCCTCTGTAATGGCGATTAGATCATACCCATTTATCACTTTGTGCCATTAGTTCATCTATCTTGTTATGAATGTTTCATGCATTCAGATAAAGAGCCTTTCATTTAATTTTTTTAACCACTACTCTTTGCGTGGATGTTATTCACTGATGCACTATTACTGCTCCACTCTGCTTGTTAACAAATCGCTATGTTGCTCTAGTGCCTTGACGTTTCTCTTTAGATTACTAAATACCCCTTCCCCAGACCCCTCTTTCCCGCCACCCCTCCCACCCCACTTTGAGTTTGAAGGCCTATCGACAGCCCTAGTTATACTATTCGCCAGGACGTTGATCCCAGTCCAGTTTGATGGAGCCCATTCAATGGAACAACTCCTTTTTTCCTGAGTACTGGTGCTGGTGCCCCATGAATTGAAACCCGTTCTTTCCACGCCACTCTTTGAGCCATGCGTTTAATTCTGTAATCCGCTTGACCCTATGCCAATTGGTGCGTGGCTCAGGTAAAAATCCAGTGATGGTTACCTTTGAGGTTCTGCACTTTAATTTGGACTCTAACTCCTCAAACTGTCTCAGCAGAACATCATTCTTAGTTCTACCGAGGTCATTGGTTCCTACATGGGCAGCTGAATCCTTCCACTCCAAGTTTGTCTCCAGCCACGAGATGTCTGCAATCCTGGCACTGGGCAGGCAACGCACCCTTTGGAACTCCTAGCCGCAGTTGCAGAAAACTGTGACGATACTGTTCCCTATACTACCACATTCCCTTTTGCTCCCCTCACTTGAGTTGAATGGCATCCTGCAACATGGTGCGATGGTCAATTTGCTCATCCACCCTGCAGTCCTTGTTTTCATCCACACCAGTAGCAAGTACCTCATACCTGTTGGTCAAAGTCAAGGGCCAAGCCTTCTCCATCACTATGTCTTGGACCCCCATACCTACCTGACATGCAGTCACACCCTCCTGTCCCTGGCCATTGACCAACTCTAAAGATCTACTTAACCTGAGGGGTGTAACTGCCTCCTGGAACAAAGTGTCCAGGCAACTCTCCCCCCTCCCTCATAACCCTCAATGTCTGCTGTGCAGACCCCAGCTCAAAAACTCTGAGCCGAAGTTGCCTGAGCTGCAGACACTCACAGCAGATACAGCTGTCCACTAAACTGTGCCCCATTGCTTAAGGACTGGTTGGTATGGGAAATGGAAATCCCTTTCCCTGGAGTAAGAGTGGGTATAGATTTAAAATAGTCAGACTCTGGCAGTGCTGCATGTGACCTGAAAGCGTTTGACAGCAGGAACCAAAAAAGTGAATTTTCCATTCTCCAGCTCTGACATCCTTCATCTTGATGTGACAATGAAAACAATATATATGCAGTGGCAAATATAGTTTGGCATTCTCTCTAGACATTTACTGTGTATTTCTCAAATGTTTTTTAAATAGTCAGATTGCAATCCTTTTGCCAGTAACAATGAGTCTGCTGTCAACCACACTGATTAAGTATTCAGCTACTTCTGAACTAGTTAGCTAATTTGGAGGTAACTATTTCTCATAGGCATAAGGGAATGAAATATCAGTCACCATGCCTTAAAAAATTGGTATGTTTCCGTTGATCCTTTCAGCTGCATTTAATTCTTTATTCCTATGGAAAAGGTCATGGGGAAACTTTGAAGATGGTGACATTTTACTTCAACTGCTTGAAAGAATTTGAGCATCCTTGAAAGCCCCTAATGAGGACATTTTCAGAACCTCACGTCCTGGCAAACTTCCAGCTCCAACAACTCATTAAAACAAAAGTTTTACTTTTTCTCACCAGAAATCAGCTTGCAGTTGTTTCAGTTTCTTAACCGTTTTATTTAGTGTTGATCAAGGTGAGCTTTTTCATTTGTGGCCCTGATCCCAATCCATTTGCTGCTGCCTGGGTCAGTGTTATGTACAGAATTGAGAGAATTGAAACCCCAGTTCTTTTTTTC